>NW_008239283.1:8858604-8925451 GCF_000691975.1 Corvus brachyrhynchos | reverse complement strand
GGGGACAGGGCGGGGGGTCCTCGCGGGGCCGGGGGGCAGCGGCCCCGCAGCCCCGGCTTTAGTGCGCTCGTCTCTCGTTGCCCGCCCTTCTCCCCAGCCCTGCGCCCCTCCTTCCCCAGAGGGCCGGGCAGTTCCGAGCTGGGTTTAGGTTAGCCCTCGGCTTCCTCTTACAGTGCTTGGGATCCCTCATTTTCCATATCCGTAGCTTTTCTTTAGACTGGCCACCTCGGGAGTCCCTATCTCCGGTCACAGATCGCACGTTCTTTTGTCCTACAGCAAGCTCGGCTCTGGTGACTCTCTTGACTATCTTCCTGCATCAGCCTCCACAGGCTCTTACACGTGACGGGCAGTCTCTGGAAAGAGGGGAGCTGCTCTGAGAATAAAGCCAGCACAGGGGTAACACCTCCGTTTATCCCTGTTCCTGGGCATAGGAATACGAATTGTATCCTGCATTTACAACTGTTTTAATTGACCATTCATTTTAGGGATAACTATGACAGCTTGAACCTCTTCCCTTTCAGTCAGTACGGACTTGGCAAATTAATGGTTATGTTGATTGTTTCTAGGATTAAGTGCCGCAGTTCACTGGCTTTATAATGTAATACTAGATTGAGCTGGGTCCTGTTACCAGACTTGTACGTGTGTGTGTGTTCATCTCGTTCCGAACAGGCACATTCTGGACTGGTGACACATGTTAAAAGGAGGGTCCCTGATCAGAATTGCTCACATTCAAGGGGTTTTTTGAGTGATCCAGCATAGGTAAAGACATTGTTTCTGTTTAAGGACATTAATTAAAGAACTAAATTCTGCAGAGAAAAGTTGATTATGGAGAGAAATAAATAGCATAGCAACCCTGAACTCTTTTTGTGTGTTCAACACCTGATTATACAATTTTTTTTTTTTTTTCTTTCTGAGGTCTGTCAAACTCCCATTTCACCTTAGTAGAAAGGGATTTCAGTGGCACAGGGCTCACGACATCTTCCACTGAAGGCTCTTAAATTACAAATAAAACATACGAAACCTCTTCTGCCTCATCTGACAGAGGAAAAGACAGAGACAGAATGTGCTCAAGGTCACAGAGATGTTCTCTGGCACAACTGGGAAAAACTGCCAGAGCTGTGGCATCCCATCCTTGGTCTTCATCTGCCAGACTTTGCCATTCTGTCCCAAGAAGGCACCTGGGCTAAACCCAGCCCTGCCTTCAGGGAGGGCAGGGGAGAAGGAACAGGAGGCAGCTGTTCTTTAGTTCCCCTTGGTCAATCTGGGCCCATATTGCTCATGCAGTAAACAATCTCGTTATTAAAGGGTTTCTCACTGGAGACAAGGATGCCCGGGGGATGACCTAATGTTACTGTGCTGTAAAGAAGGATGATAAGGAGAACTTGGAGACTACTGTGATGGTATTTGCAGCTTCCCCTGCAATGAGCTGCCTCCTTTTCTGATGCATGCTAATTTATAAATAGCCCTGGTTCTGCTACTAGGAGAAAGCTTTTGTTTCTCCTTGTACTCAATATATGTGATACTCTGCAGTGGAGAGCAGATGTTTGTACCAGATTCTGCTCCCATGGAAATGGGCAGCACAAGACTCAGAGGCGAGGGGTGAAATAGCATCGGGGTTATCTCTTATCCTCAGCTCAGAGCTCCTGTTACAGCCAGTCTGAAAGGCCAGGAGACGCCCTTGGACTTAGCAGCACAGTCTCGAGTGTATGCCTGTGTCTCTGCTGGAAATGAACATCCTGTTGTTTGCAGAGTCCAGTTACAGCTAAAGCTAAAAAAAAAAGTATCTGTCTGCATAAACAGGAATTTTCCTCAATTGCAGGAGCCAGCAGAGGACACTGCTTTGTCTCTGTCTCTGAAAGGGCTGAGTAATGGTTTGTTTGTTTGTTTTGTTCTTTTTGTTGCCTTCTTCCAGCTCCATGACTTTGGTGGCGCCTTTGGCAGAAGAACAGTTGCCATTGCTTCCATTTTATCCATATCCACCAGAGGACTTTGTTTTCCAGATTGTTTGCTGCTGCTAAAGCCATAGCAATAATGCTCCTGTATGGCATTACTTAAGGGAGGGAAGAAACAAAACCACATGACAAATTGGTCCAATTTATCACAGCAACAGAAACCTGCAATTCAGCTCAATCGCCCCCACAGGCCAGCTTAGACAGCGTCAATATTTAACGACCTGAGTGCCACTGCCTTCGCAGCTCAGGCTCCACCTCTGCCCCTCTCGTCATCGCAGGTACCCCCCCAGGCGTGGCACTCCACCAGTGTGGAGAGCACCCCTAAAATTCCTCTTGGTGAGCAAGGTCTGCCTTCAGCCTGCCAGGTCAAGCCTGCTTGCTACCCAAAGGGGCACAGCCAAGACCTGCTGGATACAACCAAACTCTGCCCCTTTTTCCTGCCTGGCTAGACTACCCATGCTGTAGGTTTATGACCAAGTAACAGCTCCAGGCTTTCTGGGCATGCCTGTGGTCTGTGGCAAACAGGAAAGCAGGAGTAGGACTGGACCATCACAGCTCACGACCTCTCCTACAGTCTTGTTTTGGGTAATTGTATAACCCAGACAGGACTGTTCACTTGGTAGCAAGCTGGAGGTGACTTCTGTTCAGATGTCTGTATCTGTGCCCATTATTCAGGCAGGAGTATTTTATTCCAGAAGGAGCTGCAGTGAAATAAAATGCCAGCAACATGTCCTGCCCATGGTGCAGGAAGACTTGAAAAGAGGATGAGTCAAGCTATGCCAAATCCCTCCCACTGTGAGCAAAGGTGGGCTACAGAGGAGGCTGGGAATCTCTTTTACTGGGCCCAGGCTCCAAACTGGCCACAGCAACTGGCATCCAAGAACATCTCCCAGCTCCACCCCATCATGTGACCCCTTTCTGGCTCGCTCTTCCTGGGACAGTAACAGGAACAGGTGACAGGTTATACAGCTATATATCGCCATAGGCATATTCCCTCATGGCTCTCTTGCCTCAGGTTTCCTGGTCTGTAAAATGCAGCTGACTGTGATTTCCTGGTGACAAGCACAAAGTAAAACAAAGCATTTTTATCAGGGCTGTGGTAGAGCAGAGGAATTTGTGCTGCTGGACCAGCAACTTGAGTTCCTCCAGCAAGACAGCATCTTCCACTAGGCTCTCTGTTCACTTGAAAATCCCCATGACTTAGCAATTTGCATATTCCAAAGGGGGAGTTCATTATCCACTCCACTGGCAGTGAGTGGCAGAGGCCATTACAATAAATGGCTTTTTGGGAGGATGGCTCTCTAATTCACTTGGTATTTAACACTGGCCATGGGGGTCAGCTGTTTATATAAGATAGATTCAGCAAAGCCCTTTTGTGACCATCTTCCTGCACTAAGGAGCTGTTAGAATAAGTGTGACTAGGAATAAATATAAGAGAAGAGGCGTCTGCATCAAAATCGTTTGGGCCAGTGGCTGCACAGCTGAGGGGACAATGATGTGCACAGAGGACTCAGGTATTCAGGAGGGAAAAGCTGGTTTGCTGCAGTTCATCCAGAGGTGTTGGGCCATTTCCAGTGCCAGAGCTTGGCTGCTGAGGGATAGCTTCCATCCCATGGAGCACTTGGTCACTGCCCCCAGACCCTCTGCTCTTGTACTTGTAGGGCACTTGTCTTGTTATGGACATGACTCAAATGCCCAACAGAGCTGTGCAGAATAATATGTAACTCAACAGACACCTGCAAGTGCCCTAGCAAATACTTAATGGATTGTTCCACCAGTTAAGTGTCCAAGAAAGGAATTGTGAGCCAATTCAGTGCATTCCAAATCACAACTCTGTTAAAAAAAATTAACATAGAGCACAGCTCTTCCTCCTGGCAGCCATCCAGTTATTAATTTCCATGTATCAGCTGCATCTGAATGGGCTTGGTCTTCTGCCCACTGTTTCTATTTATTTGTTTTCCATTCATCTCCACTAAAATTAAAACTCAAAGCCTTCCAGAGAGAATGGAAAACAAACATGCTGAACCAATACTGCTGCCCACATACAATCAGCAGAAACCACTGCACTTTTTCCTCCTCTGCAGTGAGGCATGATCTAATTTTTGAGACTCTGGTCTTTCACCTGAAAAATAGCACAGGTAGCTATGGCACTAGCAGAGCCTCAAATTCTTCTTCCAGACACATCACTAGGCAGCACCATCCAGCTCTTGACTAGGGTTTACTGTCCTCCAGGTCACAGTGACTGCAGAGGCCCTGCGCTGGAGATCTTTCTGGATTAAGCAACTTCTGCTTGGTTTAAAAAGACAGAGCTGATGGTCCAGATGGTCACACTGGCTGAAGTTTATGGGTCAGGATTAAAGGGAAGGTAGGGACTAGTGACATTATAGTAGGGGTCTGCTTCAGACTGCCCAAACAGGAAGATTGAGCTGATAAAGTCCTCTACAAACAGATAGAAACAGCATCATGTTCACAAGTCCTGGTCCTCATGGGGGACTTCAACCACCCCAATACCTGTTAGAGGGACAACACAGAGGGGACAGGCAGTCCAGGAGGTTCCCAGAATGCACTGCTGATTACTTCCTTCTCCAAGACATAGAGGAACCAACTAGGAGAGGTGAAATGCTGGACCATGTCCTCATCCACAGGGAGGGGCTGGTGGGGAATGCAAAGCTCAAGGGCAGCCTTGGCTGCAGTAACCATGGAATGGTGGAGTTCAAGGATGGCAAGGAGGGTGCGCAGCAAGCTCACTGCCCTGGACTTCAGGAGAGCAGACTGGCTTCTTCAGGACCTGCTTGGTGGAGTACCCCGGGACAAAGCCCTGGAGGGCCCAAGAAAGCTGGTTAATATTCAAGAATCACCTTTTCCAAGCTCAGGAGCAATGCATCACAATAAAAAGGAAGCGGGCAAAGACACCAGGAAGCCTTCATAGATGAATAAAGAGCTCCTGGACAAAGTTAAATAAAAGGAAACCTACGGAGGGGGGAAGCAAGGACAGCTATGTGGATACTAAAAAACTAGCAGAGAAATTTTCTAGCTTTCTACAGCTGCCTGTGAAAGTCTCCTTTCTCGCGCAGACTAGCTGGGAAACAGTTTGAGATTTTGTAAACTATCTCACAGGTGCAGAAGTGTTTTGGTATACTGGGAAAAATATTTTGGAAATGGGTGTTATACCATTCAGCCAATCACTCTGGTAGGTAGTTGATCAATGGACCAATCATATCATTCCTCTATTGCAAGCCAAGTTATAAAAGACAGATTTAATTCATTAATAAATCGGCCATTTATCCTGGACTTGAATTCTGTGCTGTTCTTCTCACCATCCCCGGTACAACGGCGACACAGCTATTCTGGGAGGCAGAATACAAAGAAAGCATCCAGCCTCCCTCATGCTTGCTTGATTTCTTACTGGTGTCTTGGTTTGTTCTGGATCCATCTCTATTTCAAAGCATATCACCCAATAAAATGTTTTCCTCTAAAATCCCAGGCTTTTACAATGGCCTGATTCTTTATGCATCCCACTGTGAATAACCGAAAAACCAAAGGTTATGAACTTACTTTTAAAGTGATACAAATTACAAAATACCCTCATTTACAAATACAGTATTTAAATCCTATTTGCAACAGCACAATCAATAGGGCCCAACTGTTGATGTACAAGAAGGGATTCTTACTAAGTAAAATCCACTAAAATAAGGCTTTGGTCTTTTTCAAATGTTTTCCTTCTATAAAAGCATACACAAGTGAGTGCATAGTGCTAGATACGAGTCTGGTTGAATATGAAATTCATCTGCTTGTTACCTAAAAGGATTTCCTTCCTCCAATAAAGAGAGTTTCCAGTTCTGTGTTTATGGCATCGTCAGGAATTACATCATCCTCCATAAACTCATCCCCAAGCTTCTTCCACCATGGCCAACGAGTGTATTTCAGCATAGTGTTGTGGGTTTGTCTTGCCTTGGTAGCTACAGGGATTGATCGACTCATAAAGGCACCAAGATCTTTTTCTGTGGTCTCTGCTAAACCTGGAGCATCTGCAAGAACAAGGAGGAGAGTTTTCTGTATTTTGTTTGTGGTTTTATGAGTATTTACAAAAAAAAAAGGAGTACTACCCTCCCACTTCCCACTGTCCTAGGTCACTCCTTTCCCTGTGCGGGCATCGCAATTTTATGACTACATGATAAATCATAAATCTGATTGGAGAGGCAATCCAAATAAAAATAAATA
The DNA here is from genome assembly GCF_000691975.1 of Corvus brachyrhynchos. Lineage (NCBI taxonomy): Eukaryota > Metazoa > Chordata > Aves > Passeriformes > Corvidae > Corvus > Corvus brachyrhynchos. Next base: position 8,919,278 of record NW_008239283.1, on the reverse strand, counting down.
CATAATACATTGGGCAGAAAGAAGAAAGGGGAAAGATGGACTACTTCTTTCAGGTGCAGTGGTGGCATCCACCAAAATGACTTCCTGTGGAAGTATAACCTCAGAGAATGTCCTGGTCACTACTGCTGGATCAGTGTTCCTGGTACAGGGTGACATCAGCATGGTGTTCCCACTGCTCCGGCGCCGGAGCACTGTGAATTCCCTGCTTGGGGGACCCAGCACAGTGTAAGAGTGCGTTGTTGATTTGCCTGCTCAGGGAGTGATGAGCTGCAGTGACACAGCACGTGACAGACTAAATAATGGAATTCAGTAACTTGCTGAATTCTGCCCGGCTTGGGTGCTCTCTGGTGGCTGCAGTTTGCTACTCTCATTCTTTCATGCAGCCACTTGTCTGGGATTAAGACAGCACAGTAGGGAATTCTGTTTCACCTAAAGCCAGGCCAGATAAAATGAAAACGTGGAATTCACAGCTCAAAGATTTCCCTCTTTATCTGGAAGGGGTGAGAGTGCTTTAACCAGCAGCTTACTTACAACACAAGAAAACAAACCAAAGCAAAAAAAATGTGGGTGAATATGTTGTGTGAGACCCCCTTTGAAGAAATTGTATGTCTGTTACAGTGCCATTGCTTTTCTTGTGAACATATCAGAGAGACACTTTCAGAAGAAGAGTAAGATGCTCCTTGAAAAACAGGTGTGTATACTTAACCTACAGCAGCACTTGGATAATCTCTAATAAAGTCTGAATCTCAAGATAAGGCATATGGCAAATGAAGAAAGATATTTCAGTTTTGAAATGAGGCTTTACCACTGCTCACTCTAATTTTCCCTCTAAATTGGTTTAATCCAAATGGTAATCAAAGCCATGATCAGAGCAGTCACATACTCATTAGCAGCTCCACGTCGGTGTTGACCTGAGCCAGTAAAGCCTCTCTCCGCTGCGCTGCTCTCTGATCCAGCCTGCTCCTCAACAGGAACTGTGCCAGCTTTGCCTGAGCCTGCATATGCAATTCTTTACTCATTTCTTCTGACATTTGGGAAGCCTGGAGGAAAGTAACAGTTTGTTACCATTAGGAGCTAGTTATTTTAAAACTTTTGGGGGAAGAATAATGCCAAAACAAGGAAGGCAAATGCTGTTCTTAATTGTTAACTTCATAATTTTGCTTCCTCTGCAACTCTCTCCAAAGTTATCCATCATCATGTATACAAATTTTCCAATTACAGTTTGCTTTCACACTTTTTATTAGATTAATGGTTAAAATCCCCAATATTCTAGCGTCTTGCTGTCAAACAAGCAGGGTTAATACATACATACCTCAAATGGATTATCTTGATCAGAATTTATGAAGCTGAATATATTTCATCCCTACAGTATTTTATGTTGCATCATTAATGCAAATTACGAAATGACTAAGAAACAGACCGGATGCAATTTGATGTAGTCATCCACCTTCTGCTGCAAAGCTAGTCTCTGCTCATCAGTCAGTCCCTTGGGCTCTTTCCAAGGAGAGAGAGGTCTCCTCCTTCTTCGTTTCTCCAAGAATTTACAAGCCTTTGTAAGGAACATATGAGAATATGACAATCACAGAGAGAAGGTTTGTCTTCCTGCTTTGTTTGTAATTGATCAGCAAAAGAAAAGTGTTTTAGTACTGCATCTGCTAGAGCCTAAATGCAGCTATTATGCTGAAAAGACAACTCACAACGTCAGCATGAACACTAAATAATAAGTAACAACACTCATAGTAAGTTACTGACTCATTTGTAGTATGGTGACATTCCAAGCCTGGGTTTCAAAGAAGCAGCTTTCATATTTTAGTTCATGACTGTATTAGGCTTTATAGCCCGTACAAGGTTTAACCCTTTAAAGCAACTTGTGGCTCTAGACTATCACCCCTTGAGTAATTTTTTAATAAATTATGGCTACATTGACAGTAAGAGAATGAACAGGGTTTTATGAGCCTTCACAATAATCTGCTCAGTCCTATCTACTGTTAGAACAAAGTATAAATACTTACAGCTCTCTGAATGATGACAGCTGCCTTATACTCCTTAAGAGATTGCTTCTGCTGATGAAAAATTCTTCTTGCTCTATACCCTCGCCAGAACCTCTGGATAGTTAATGCTGATTTCTCCTCCATTTCCTCCATGTATTTATTCACCTGACCTACAAAGGTAACAAAAACCCAGTTACAAGACTGTAGGTTGGGTTCTCTTAACAATTAACATCGTTAATCATCAAACTAGATAGTACCAAAAAACTTGGGTGCTCTCAGTTAAAAGCCCCCAAGGTCTGCCAGCTGTTGGCCAAGTCTTGCAGATCATAGCTACAATGGAGCTTTGTAACACAAGAAAACTGGCTCTCCCTTTCCCCTGCACCATTTTGAAGGCAGCAGATCTTGATCAGTAGTTACTGAGCCCTGGGGGAATTAGCACATTCTCTTTCAGATAACTGGGTCAGGAGAAGAGACAGTAAGACTACAGTGCAAACAGACATGCAAGATTAGGAAATAGATTTGGGGAAATTGTTCCTAAGGAGTCCCCTACAGTTTAATCTTCTGCTATAGTTTAATATCAATCATACTGGCATGGACAACTTCCAGTAAGGCCAGCTGTCGTTCATGGAAGAGTCTCATGGCCCTCTGTCTCTGAAGTTGCATTTGCAGTTTTAGAGCTTCATCTTCCTTCTGTTTTGTTAAATGCTGCAGCTCCTGTTCCCGTTTAGCTCTGCAATACAAAAATCATTAACAATTACCTTAAGCTGTACATTTCTTTAAAGTATCTCTCTTTTTATTTGTGTTAAGTGGTCCAGCATCAAGAAAGAAAATCCACAAAACACTCTGCTATGCCAGCTGTTGGATGCAGAATGACACCAAGCAATGAGAAGTCTCCTGCAAACTAACAAATTACCACGCTATCTATAGCCATGAAAAACTCTGAACCACTCTATGAAATCAAAGTATAAATCTTTACTTAGGATAAAGTTCCAAAAACCCTGAAGGGAATGATGGGACATTCACAGCCAGAATGAACTGGAACAAAAATTTTGAGTCCATCATCTGGGGCAGAGGTAAAGCAACATTAGCCATCTGCTCCAGCATGCACCTTTTCCAGTCCATCCATCAGCATGCATGGCACCTGCTTCCCATAATACATATCATTATTTCTGTAGTGACTGCAAAACTAGATCAGAATTTTGGCTGCCAAACCTCACTTCTTAATTTTGGAGGGATTTTTTTTCTCCAGGAAATACAGACTGACAGATTTGCTCCATCAGCTTTGTTAAGAGAACACTATGAAAGAATTTTCCTGCAAATTCCTCCTGATCGGTTCTAGATTTGATGTTAGGATGTTGCCCTGCTCTGCACTCAAAAAGCCGCAGCAGATGTTTCACAGATGAGACAATTGAAAACCTCTGCAACTGGCCCTGGCGTGTTTAAGCTAATAACAACATGTACATCAGTTATACACATAGCAACATATCTATGTAGAGTCTAACATATAAATACTTTACATACTTATGTATCAATACTAGTAATTTGTGAGATCACTTGGCCATGCTCTCAGTGAAGTATGAGGAGGTGTGAGCTGAGACTCTCCCTCCCTTCACTGCCCTTCTCATCCCCATGGACCCAACCCCATTAGCAGGTTAAGGCCTGAGAATGTACAACTTTACCCCACAACAAGGTAACAATGGGACTTCTCTGTTCCTATTGCAGCAAAATCACTTCCCCACTTAGAACCTGAGTACTCCCACTGGGCCCACAGCCCTGCATCCTGCTCTCCTCTAGCACTTTTCTGGGGACAATGAAAGAAGTGCTTTAAGCACTAGGAAAGAAAACCAATAGACAGAGCAGAGTTATAAGGGATGCTAGAGGAGGAAAATGTCCACAGACTAGAACTAATGTCCAGCAATTTTGCTATTGCTGCATGGTACATGCCTTTAGATTCACAGTACTACTGAACTATTTGTGTGTTTCCCATCACTAGTATAAATTGAGCTATAATTTTTCCACCAACCATAATTTCTCTTCAGTCTTTTTAACTGGTTGGAGAGAGATTGGGATGAAAGATGTTGCGTAAAAGAGATGCTCTGGATTTAAAGATCTGACCCTAACAGATAAAAAAGCCTACACCACAATCTGACAGACCATAATCCTTTTACAACTGTAATGCAGACTTGAGGTGTGCCCATACACCTACCTACAGAGACAGATCATGATACATGTGATTATATCAGAATGATTTCAAGGAAATTAAAGGTTTTCAGCCCACACATTTCTGCAAATTAGAGCTGTAAATTTTTACAATTTTAATTCAGGTAATTAATATTTAAATCCAAATATTATATTTGTAAGGCGAATGAAGTCACAGGACCAAACAGGACTTCTGGTGTCATTTTCTTGATAAAACTATTAATATTTTGCCCATCAATTTTTAATCAGCTTCACTACATTGAAAACTACAGAAATGTTTCATGAACTTCTCAGATGCACATCTGTGAAACCAAGAGTGTCTGTCAGGTATTTAAATGATTCTTTGATACTGATTCTTTCCTATGTAGTCTGCAGAACACATGGTCTTAATCCTCTGTTTCTCCTAATGATAGATGTATTTGTTTGCACGAGACCACACCGTGACAGGGAACTGCCTCTGAGCTAAAGTAAAACACACACAGAGAGATCTAAGCTTCCTTCAGCAGTTCATGGCACAGAGCAGCCTCCCTCTGGTCATCTCTTTAGAAATGTAAAATGGTTTCATTTTTGATGCATTATTAATAAAAATTCTTGCCATTTTAAATATCCTACAATTAGCTATGTAACAGTGAACTAGCTTCAAGGAGAGACTACAGGCTTTAACATTCACTGAGGAGATATTTCTGAAACCACAGTTTAAAAGTTTATAACTTGCAGAGTTTAAGATCCTCCTCTGCAGCTGCAGGTGAGCAAAGTTTGGAGTTTCAGTCTCAGCACTATTTAACCACACTTATTCTAAAATAAATCTGTGAACATAACCAGAACCCGACTGCTAAAAATTAAAAAGTCCTCTTAAAAACTCATGTTTACAATATTCCAAACACTATTTTTCAGTGTAATGTTTTGACCTAGACAGAAGAAAACCAATACTGGCACTCGACAGTTACTGTATTTGCTCAGTACACTGGCACTGAGTGAGCCATGAACACTGTAAGTTTCCATTCCTCTCAATATTAAACAAACACTTTCAAAAGTCCATTCAAATGACTCAAGAACTACTTAAAAGGCACACACTAATGCTTACAATATTGAAAATACGACACAAGGGAGTCAAGCAGCTTGGTGGCTGCTGATAGTCACACCACCCTTTCACTGCTGCTTTTCCATGTTATGTCTGAGCCCATTAACCAAATTTTTTGGGTTATGAGTTTGGCTTGCAGGCCTGCAAGGTGCCTGATGAGGGAAGGAATATTGGCTTCAAGTGTATAAGGAATATTTACTTCAAGGAGTAAAAAGGAGTGACAAGGATGCCTGACTGCAGCACAAAAGTGTGGTGATCAGTAGCCCTCAACAGACACACTGCTTGCCACTGCAAACCTTTCAGAATTTAAAGATTACACCTTAGATAGTCCAATAACCTCTTAAGGCCAGTCTAGACAATAAAGCATAAATGTTTGCTTTGTCTTACTTTGGTCACAATGCAATGTAATTTGACAATGATTTCTAAGATCTACTTTTGACACAGTAATGATCAACATGCAAGAAAAGTTTGAAAAACCTGCTGTGGAGTCTGCATTTGATTTAGATTCCTTAACCTACATTGGATTCACACTAAATTTCTCAAAAGAGCTAGCCTAACAGGTGCTAACATTACTGCTGAAATCTTATTCAAGTGAGACAAGCATTATTTACATAGCTTCCTTCTTTTGTGCTGCTCCAAGGCAGAGGATACTATTTCTAGGTCACTGAAGTGACTCTACTTCTGAGAGCCAAAGATTTAAAAAATTAATGAAGAACAAGGTCTTGAAAGCACAACACTGAGCAAGCACTATGGGCCTTGGTTTCTGCAGCACTCTGGCATGTGGAAGCTCCAGGATAGCTCCAATATAATTTACAATTTTGTGTCAAGTTAACTGTGAATCAGTTAACTGTCCTACCACCAGTATATCATCTTCTAGTGCTATTTAGTGCGATCCCATGCCACAGTATGCCACACTTTCAGTTTTCCATATGCCACAAATTTTTACACAGAAAACATGAAAGCATCACAAAAGTAAGTTTTTTCCATGGAGAAGTCTGGCAGCTGGGAAAGGGACAGTTGGAGCTTTTGGCACCAGAAGTGGCAGCTTGGTACTGCTGAAAAAGCACATTGTTTGGATGTTTCTGCTAAAAAAATCTGCAGTGAAAAAGCTTGTATTGGCATTACATTACCTTTATGTTTGAGAAATAACAGCTGACTGGAAAAAGGCATCTTCAATGAAGGAACACTTGGTCAGCCCAAACTTAGGGCCTGGGACATGGGAACAAGTTCTCAAGGAAGCTATATCCAGGAAGGACAGGAAAGTGAATGGGAACAGCCAGCATAGACTTATCACAGGCAAATCAGATTTGACCAGCTGAATTGCATTCTGTGATGACTGGCTCTGTGGATGAGGGGAAAGCAGTGAATGTCATTTTCCTTGACTTTACCAAGGCTGTCATCACAGTCTCCCACGCAGGGCAGGGCTGACACTCAGAGAAACCTCCACAAACACAGAAAATGCTTCAATAAAAGCCACATGAAGTTCAAACGGGAAATTCTACACCTGGTACAAAATAACCTCATGAACCAGCACAGGCTGGGCACCAACTACCCAGACAGCAACTCCACTGCAAAGGGGGAACAGGCTGGACATGAGCCAGTAGTGAGCCCTTGCAGGAACAAAGGCTACAGCTTAATGGGAAGATTATTTGGCTTTACTTGGCAAACCTGGAGCATTGGTCACACTCTACTGGGCCCCCCAATGGAAGCCCAATACTGACAAATGGGAGGGATAGACACTGTCCAAACAGAGACAATTAGGGCCATAGAACGTAGGATATATAAGGACAGACAAGGTGTGTTTAGCCTAAAAGAAGGCAAATCTGTCTCTCACTACCTAAAGAAGTATTATAGAGCAGACACAGCTAGACTCATGGGGGTGCTCAGAATAAAGACAAGAGGCAGTGATAAAGAGTGCAACAAGGAAATTCCCACTGCCTGTAATGGAAGAATTCTTCCCAAGGCAAATCACCTAGCACAAAGAAAGGGATCAAGTGAGATGGTAGGATCTCCATCCTTGGAGACCACCAAAACAGGATGTGACCCTGAGCATCCAGATCCCATTTTGAGGCTGGGCCTACTTCAAACAGGACATTGAATTAGATGACCTGAATTTTTCCTGCCCCTTTGTAACTTGAGAAAACCCAGCCCAACCCAAACCTTCTTACTAGATTCTATTCTTTACCGTTTTTCACAAAGCCATGCTGTTTACCTGAAGCTTCTCTGTAAAGTGATCACTGCTTGGGGTAGCTTTTTCAGCCTTTTCCTTGTCTGAAATCCCCGCCACGCAGCCTGGATTATACAAGCTGCTTGATGCTGCTTCTGAAATTAATAAAGCAGTTGTTAGAATATTTTCTAAGCATATGAAAACACTTTATTATGGCTTGCATAATTGGACAATCTCAACATTTGGCCAAACCCCATCAGTTTTAAAATGCATCAAATTGGGGAATTTAAAGTCTTACAAGACAGTTATTATCATGAACTCCATACTTGCCCCAAAAGCAGCTAATCTGATCACCTGTATTGATGCTCTCTGTGGTAAACAAATGAATCTACAGCACATACACACAAAAAACCCCATATATATTATCAATATTAGAAATTTGTATTTAAAACACATGAAGCACTTGATATTTCAGATGGTGATTCAATCAAAACACCTACACTAGAGAGGACAGAAAGACAAGTTTGGAGAAAGAGCAGCAGGAAAAATGTTACATTTGCAGTATGATCAGAAGTCACTGAAATGCAAACATGAAAAAAAAATCAATTCCATTCTTAAATGGATTTTAAAAAACCTCACAAACAAACAAACAAACAAAACACCCTGCTCTGTTGGAGATGAAAGCAGGTCTCAGCAAACATAACTCTGATTTTCTTTAAAGTATTGTCTCTGAGAAACCTGCATGTAAAATTTTTTTAAGATGATCATGAAACACACATTGTCTCTTATTGGGAACATAGTCCAGGTGGTGTTCTTACTGCACATTTTCTGCATATGACTTAGCTCTATGTAAATGCTGCCTAGAATTCAGAGATCTAAATTTATAACACTGATGTCAGAAAAGCAGATGCAGTTATTTTAATTTTACAGTTAGCAAAAAAATAAATTATTTTGCCCCGTTGTTATATTGAAATCTATGGTGAATCTGCACAGAAAGTCAGTCTCTTGAGTCACAGTCCCATATCTTAATGACTGAGCAATTTCTTGATGTTTTAAAAAAACCACAATAAAATAAATTTTAAAAGGTAATTAAAAAATTAACATAGTGAAATAATAACACAAGTTTTAAAAAGTGTCTACAAAGTGATATAGTAAATCCATTCTAAACATACACAAATCACATGTAAATAGGATTTCACATCTGAAAGTCTCATTAAACTTCACCTGCATTTCTCCTTTTCCATTGGATTGTTCCAAATATAGCAGGTCCAAGAGCTGATTGAGCTCCCTGTCAAATCCTTTGCCAGTCCACTGTTTACTTAAAAGCCCTTTTAATCCTAAGAAAAAGAGAAGTTGCTAGTTCACTAAAGTGAATTTTTCTTTTCAGGCTTTTAAAGTAACAAACTGCAAGTCAACAAATCAAATGTGATTCTATGTGCAAAGGAGCATGAGAGCTGAACAGCATGAGCCATCTTTTAAGTGTCAATGCATAATCTTATCAAAGAATATTTGATGCTCCAACTATCACAGAGAAGTATTATCAAGTGATTTTGTATGTCCAAGGCAGTATTGTGTCTATACCACTGGCAGTCAAATTGCCAATGTACTTTCAGTGTCTTATCAGTAAGTCATTTTAAGGTAATAAAAAGAATTCAAAGCACCACACAAGTGCTGGGTGTTATTAACACTCTTCTCATATTTTTCATTATATATTTTATTTATTTCTAACTGGAATTGTTTGATGTCTTATCTGTACAGCATAGTTTAACTCTGAGTGCATCCAATCCATGAGACAAAACAGCTTTTTGGGTCTGCAGTAGCTAAAAAGCACACTTGTACTCCCCCACAACACACACATGTGCTAAAATGTTTGTATCAGACAAATCCCAGAGCCTAAGGGCTCTGCAGAGAGTTGGAGGGAAGAGGAAGGAGGGCCTGAAGTAGGCACGTGTTCGCCTTCTGAACTGCAGATTCAAGTAACTTTTCCATCTTCAAATCATTGTCCATAAGCATATTCATACACTGGGCAACTCCAACACTCACATGTACTTACAGGATCTGGAGCACACAGAAATGGCACCTCTGTGGCACCATGTGCACCATTTTGGAAAGACAACAACAGTTAAACACTTCAGGAGAGAGACAGGCAGGAGTGTAAATGGAGTCAGTGAGTGCCCAAGGCTGCCTGAGCCCTGCAAAAGCAGGGAGCTAAGCTACACAAGAGAAGGGCTGCGGGTCTGACACAACCATTTGCCAGTCTCTGTACAGACTACACAGCCATATGCACCTTTTGGCTACTGACAGGGAATACCTCAAATGTGTCTCACAGATGTGTCAACCCATGCAGACAAAAGGCCAGGCCCTCCTGGAAACCTGACTGTGCTGGTCTTGGAGATGCCGTCACCTCTGGCAGGCTGCCTTCACTGGCAAAGGTCACACCAAAGCACCTCACACTGCTGACAGCTCTGAGCCACTGTGAAGCCAAGGGACTTCAATGGCCAGATGGTAGAAAGGCTGTAATGCTTTCTTTGTTGCTTTTATTCCTCAAAATCTCTAAAGGATTCCAAAGCCTGAGTTAAAACTAACAGAAGGATTCTAACTTAAAAAAAAACTAGAGTAAAAAAGTAATTTCTTTTTCTTTTCTTAGTGGAAAGATGAAACGTACAGGAGACAGATGAAGAGTTTCTAAATGACTGTGGCATACTGTGATTCTAGAGCAAAATAAAGCATCCTTTGATGGAGATTTGCACCTCTTTAGACAAATCAGCATTCTACAGCTGGGATGATCAGACCATCACAGCAGCTTCCCAAGAATCTACAATGTGATACCAGCCTTAGGCACACTATTCTTAATTCCATACTATAAGGAATCCCTCCTCTCAGTTCTGTAGGCAAAAAGGTGGCAAAGCTGTTCACCTGGTCCAGAAATTTATCTGGCTGGTACTGTATAATAAGTAGTCAGCACAAATGCAAAAAAGGGGAATTGGGCATTTTTGCCTAGCACTCCCTCTTCTTAATGTCCTTGTCTTTAACGGACTGAGGCTGCTCACAAGTAGTTTTGACCAACAATAACATCCAGAATATAAAAGACCTGGCAAACATTATGCCTCTTCCCTAGTCTCCATGGGCATGATAGTGTACAAAGGGGTTTCCTGGAGCTCCCTGCTAGGCTAGAGACAGAAGCATTAAATGGGGCACCTGATTAAAGAATGAAAAACATGGAACAAATTATACACATACTCAGCCTCATCATCTGAAGGCATCAAGACAAAATGATAAACTCATTTCATGAATTCTTCGAAAGAGTTCATTCCAATTACTTGGATATCAAAAGACAGCTCCTGGATAACTAAACAGCCCCTTATCAGATGAGCAGTCACTGCAGCAGCCAGGGTCAAAAGGTTTACTTTATCTAAGTAAAACTTTCATATTCTGGATTAGTGAGCCTTAGCACTGTGGCAGATGTGACACAGGGCTCCCTGACTGTGGCAGTACAGGCACCCTGCCAGCGGATTCCTCAATAACCAACCTGCACAGGGAAACAGAAAGAAGTAAAGCCCATCAGGTTGGAAGTGACAAACAACAGCTTTAAAAGACAAGCTGCCACATGCAGAGTCCTCAATATGCAGAAGAAAATAAATCTAGGAAACAAAAAGAGGAGTGGTACCTTAAACTGCAATGAAAATGAATAGAAGGGAAAAAAAAACCAAAGCAACACAGCACTGTAGTTTCCACCTGTACTGGAGAGTTATTGAACCACAATGGGAAACCTGTCTTTTTATTTTCACGGGGAATGTAAGAGGAGGCTTAGTGATTGGTCCCATGCATGTTTACAAACCTTTGTAGCGAGCTGTGAGTAACTGCACAAGCTGTTTGCAAAGTTTTGCCACCAACAACAGCAGTTTTGTGGCAGCACTTCCTACAGCAGGATTGGTGGTAGAGGAAAGCTTGTAAACAAGTTCATCCAAAACAGAGTGAAGGGTCTCTTCTTCAACTTGAAGCAAGACAGAACTTTAAAAATAAGAAAGGAAAAAAAAGAGGAGGGGGACAGAAGTGTTCACTAAAAAACATGAGCTTTTTAACAGTGACTTATTTTTAGCTATGTCAGGCTATATACAGCAACCCAAGATGCCCAGCTAGCTGGAGCAGGAATCTAATCCAGGCAGTACTACTGTTTCAATCAGCCAATTACCACTTCCTCAATTTAAGAACACTAAAAACCTAGCTCTTTAATGTTTTCAATTTCTACAACAAAGACTAGAGGGAAAAAAAAAAACCCAAACAATAAAACAGAACAATGCTTGTATATGAAAAAAAATTATTTTACCAAGCAGTAACAAACTACCTTTTATATTTATTATCAAGAAAAATAATGATATGAAAACAACTAACCTATTGATCCTCAAAATATTGTGTAACACAGACATCATTATAATTCCTGTTTCAACATCATCTGTTATTAACAACTGTAGGAAGCGATCATTTTGCAGTACTGAAAAAAAAACCAAAACCAAGCAAACAAGAAATCATGCAATTACAACCAGACTTGAAAATACCATAAAACAAATTAACTTTGTCATAAGCCATAGCAAGTAAAACCAGACACTGTTTCTGGAACAAATTCCTTCATTTATAATTCTTATACTGAAACTTACTGAGATAACTACTTCAACATCCAAAAAACATGCTGAACCCTGTTTTTTCTGCCTTTGGACATCCCTCAGACACTGATGCAATGGAATGAAAGCTTTAAACCCCTTCATGTTACACTAGTACCCTTTTTCTGCAACAACAGTGGAATTAACACTGGGGCAACAATATCCAAAAAGGTTACGGACCTCCACCTTGGCAGTTTGTTACCCCAGGTTATTTAATTCAAGTCCACTGATGTCATTAAAGCACCATCTTTTTTATCCTAGTGTATCTCTAGCTACATATTCAGTAATTTTTTTGACCATGTGTGGTTTTAGTTACACATCTTATGATCCTTAGGTTTTTGTTCAATACTAGAAACAAAACCAAATTCTGTTTTTCAAAATCAGTGTGATTAACATCAGTTTAAATGAAAGCTTATTTTGGTTAGAAATACATAGTTAAGTTTGCTAGATATTAGTAAACTTTCCCATCATGGCAAAATTTTCAGAAATCTGTCTCCAACTCTATCTACTCGTCAGGCCCAGAAATGTACTCTGGTCAAATTTCTGCATATTTTAATCACACACAGGAAAAGATCAACTGTCCCTTACTGGAAAAAAACCCCAAAACTATTTTTAAAAGGTATAGACTTACAAAGGGAAATTACAGGATGACACTTTAAATATTTGTCTCTGAAAGACTAGAAGGGGAGCTCTTGAGTATTTCCCTTTAGAGGATGTTTACCATTTTAGATATTGCTGTTGAGCTAACTACTTAGAGAGACTGATTTACCATCTACTCCAATTTAGAAGACTAGGTGGAGATTAGCTTAAGAGTGATTCTTGGTACTTGTAGCTGCCATAAATAAATGTTCAGGTGTTCTGTGGGTTGACATTTCCCTTACCACATGCTGCTAGTTGAATATGCCCACCAAACAGCCAGCAGATGGCATCAGTTACTATTTGGAACCAGTGTAAAAAGTCTTGTTTTTCCTTATCCTAAACAAAAGAGAAGTAGGTAAAAACACGTGTATGTATCTTCACTAAGGACTTCAGCTTGATGTCATGGGAAAGTTTGTATGCCTCAGGAATCTGGAGACCAAACCACCAAATTTCCAAATGAGGTTGGTTAAACTGTAGGAACTAGTGAAAAAAAAAAACCAACCCAGCTTGTGAGATCTTTAAGGTCAGAGATCAATCAAGAAGATCTGAATATACTGAAAAAAAAAAAGGCATCCATTTGGGAAAAAAAAAAAAAATCACAACAAGGAGAGAGAAAGCTTCATTTACTCCTTAAAAATATTTGATGGCATAGGAGGGATAAGAAGACAAATAATGGCTCAGCAAATATGCATCACAGATTGAATGGACTAAGTGGGAAATATATTACTTTAACGAAGTCAAAATGAAAAAGATTCCTGAAAATTGATATGGTGAAGCTTCAGCAGCACCTCCTAGTTGGAGGTCTGGGAGCAAATACCAAACCACTATTTAGCTGAAATTTGATCTATTTGCCAAACAGACTACATTATGTGCTTGCTTGTGATAACACTGGACTGGAAAAAAACACAGAATCAATCATAGAATGGTAGGGTGGGAAAGGACCTTAAAGCCCATCTCGCTCCAGCCCCATGGGCTGGGACACCTTCCACTAGACCAGGTTGCTCAAGCCTAGCCTTGAACACTTCTGTGGATGGAGCATCCACAGCTTCTCTAGGCAACCTGTCCCAGTGTTTTACCACCCTGACAGCACAGAATTTCTTCCCAATATCTGATTTAAACCTCCCTCTTTCAGTGTAAAGCCATCACCCCTTCTCCCGTCACTACATGCCCTTGTAAAAAGTCCCTCTCCAGCTTTCTTGTAGCCCCTTTAGGTACTGGGAGGTGACATAAGTTCTCCTCAGAGGCTTCTCTTCTTCACACTGAACAACCCCATCTCTCTCAGCCTTTCTTCACTGCAGAGGTGCTCCAGTGCTCCCCTATGACCAGCAGGAATATTCAGGTTTTAACATGTGAATGCACATACAGATGCACATTCCAGTCTTTATTCCAAGTGTGAGCCACAGGCTACTGGAAATCTGAAATCCTGGTGTGTGGAAAAGCAAAGGGGCGTTTGACAGTACCACAGTGCTGACAAATGCTGTTACAAAGCACATGGCCTTATATTAAGCCTTAACTGAGCCTCCACAAATGAAACCCTGGGAAGCTTATTCCTAGATCCCTGCTGGAGCCCCAGTCCTCAGTCAAGGTTTAACTTTGTATTTCGTCCATACTGACAAGGAGAGATACAAAATAACACTAATAAGTTCAGCTGTGATATTATCTGCTCTGTGTTTTGGCAACATGTGAGTTTCTGAAAGCTATTTCAGTACTTCCCTTGACTTCAAAGACTTGTACAAAAAGCAAAAGAGAGCAGAATAAACTTCAAATCTCCACTGGTAGAGTGGGATTTCCAAAATTCCACTGAGCAAGCACCAAGTCTGGGTGCCCAGTCACCTCTGAGACCACGAAGTTTAAAAGCCAAAGTACTAATTATAACGTAGACTGGATTTGCATTCAAAAGAAATCTTTGCCCACAAGCCTGACTCAAGTAGCATGTAGGCTGAGACATAATAAGAAAGTATAGGGGAAATTACATATTGTGGATAAGAGTCTCCTGGGATGTCATTTAGGAAGCTTCCTCCTTAAGCACTATATGCACTTCTCAAGTACTGGACTAACAGAAACCATGTCATTGCACTGGTGCTTTCTGAGAATTTATTGTTTGTGGTGTCTATCACAATACTTTGTAGGAAAACTTTGACTAAGAGCAAGAAGCCAGTGGGCCAAGAAATGAGATAATATGGGGAAATGGGGATATTAAAAGAAACTGTCAGAATCCATGAAGTTGGTTATTTAAATTACTCATGGGTTTTTGTTTGTTGGGGTTTTTTTTCCTTCTGATTCTAGAACTTGCAATGCTTCAGAAGCATGAGGGAACCTAGCCAGGCAAAACCCTTCTTCACTGAAAAAAAGGAGGGAAATTTGAGAAAGTGCTTAAATCTATAAATTAATGAAGTCTGCCTTTGGTATTCTCCATGTGCAAGTTCAGAAGCAGTGAGCATTCTTGGTATTTTTTTGCCAATTATGCAGCAGAAATTGAATGACAAAATAAACTTCAGCAAATCTGATTTAAAATCTTAATACTTCCTAAACCATTTTTTGTAAAGCTGAACAAAATCAGTGGGAACTAAGTTATTACAAAGGCTGAACTAATGGTATGCAAAGTTGAGACACTACCATGACTGGGATGCTGCCTTTTGTAGGGCTTTTTTTTTCCCATCTCATACTGCTCTAATTCTTCAATCCTTCTTGTAATTGCACTTCTTCCCTCTACCTTTAAAACTTGTGAAAAGTAGTAGCCAAACTATCTAAACAGGCCTATGGTAACAGAGTGGCTTTGCACAAGTCACGGAGCAAATGCTGCACAATGACAGATTTCAGCTTCAGAGCTCCAAGGCATAAGAAAAACTACTGCAATTTCTGGAAAATAAAGTTTCCTAATACCATGTCCCTAGAATAACATCCTACTTATCCAGTATGTGACCTCAGAAAGTTAGCAGGCATTCTCTGCTCCTTTAACTATGAAACTTAAATACCTTGATTGCTCGGATAAATCGTGCTTGCAAGCGTTTTCCCAAAACCAGCAGGCTGTCTATAGCTGAAGGAAGAAACTTCTTGTAAAATTCCTCAGGATCTTCTTTCACCTCTAGCCCTACACAACAATGACTGCAGAGGAGGAAAAAAAAAAAGAAAAAAGAAAAAAAATCAATCTGAATAGTCAAAGGACTGTTTGAACAACTTTGAATGAATGTCACATCATCAAAGAAATGCTTCAGTGCCATGGGATAATTCCCCCCTGAACAACAGCTCACTGCTGTGACTGGCTCCAAGGTGGCTGCCTCCAAGGAAGAGCAATCACTTGCAGGTTGGAGACCATATTACTACTTATTACGGCATCTCTCAGTTAAAAACATATCCAAGGCACTTTCTCCTTCAGCTTCAAAGAATCTGTTCAGGCTTGTTCCATATTCTAGGGAAGGGCTCTGATGGTCATAAAGAAGCAAAAAAAAAGGCAAAATAGAAAGGTAGAAAAGAAAATTATAAAGGAAGCCTGATGATGAAGAGAGTGCACATCAGGCAGTGAAAATATGTATAAAAAAAATATACCACAAAACCTTCAGCGAGCCTGCCTACAACTTTTCTCTAACTGGGGAAGACATGTGGGCTAGAAATCAGTTCCTCAGATCTCAGCTCTCTTATTTTACTCACCACAACACGTTGGTTGTTTCTGGAAGACTTTTTACAAGAAACTGCATGTTTTACAACTGGTAAGTTGTTTCAATTCTGCACTCGGCACTGATATCAGTGCAACAAAAGAGTCTTCCTGACTTTTTATGAATTTTGCATTCTGATATCTTATCTAGGCTATGTTAGCTTTTTGGGAAAGCACACACATAAAGATGTCTACCAAAGCCCTTGGAAAACAAATTCTAGGCATGAAGCTGAGATTCATCTAGTTACAAAAGGACATTTTTACAGCTAAAATAAATTTCAGTATTCTCTGCAACTGAAACAGCTTATAAGGCATGATTTAAGTATCACACTACTCTGGTGATAACTCTTGCATCCCTTACTAAAATTCCTTGCATTAAAACTTCATACTGCAGATATGGCATAAATAAGATATGGTCACATAATTACTTCATGCCTTAGAATTTTGCTCCCTAGTTAAGCCAAAACTAAATACAACTTGAGGAAAATTTTAAATGTATTCTTTTTCCTGACATTTAAAATTGAGATTGGCTCACTGGGGGGTTGAGTTTAAAGTTCTCTTATTTACAATGCCATTCTCACAATTTCACTACATCAGGTTATCTAATCTGTATGAACTGTGTCATCTATTATATTTAAAAATGTAAATACTTAAAATGGGTATATTAAATAAATATTTAAATACAGTCAAGCTGAGCAGTGAGTGAATCAGGCTGAAGACTTTTCAAGATGAAATCTAAGCAAACAAACCTTTTTAAATAACTACAATTCAGAATTACATAATTACTGGGTAAGAACTGTTGCACTGGTGAGTACTGTCCACAAAAGAAGGTAAAGCCAACATAAACCCTGTTCCCACCATACAGTTCCCCCAGCTCAATGAAACACAATGCAAATGAATTAAACAGGACCAATTAGGCTATGCCTGACCCCTCTGCTCTTGACTGCTCCCCGCACTTTAACCCTGGCCTTTCCTGAACAACAAGCCTTGTTCTGGATGGGAGCCAAAGTATTACAGCTTGAAAAGAGAAAGAGCAAGATGAAAGGACAGAAAGAAAACTAGAGGAAAACTTCTCAGCTTTTCTTTTTTTACCTTAGTATCTCTGCTAGCTGGGCAGCAGTAGCCCAGGCTCCACACAGCTGAGAGTGGTCTCGCTTAAGGACCAGCAAGCAGTACTGAGTAAGACCATAATCGTATATATCTTGCTTAATTTTATTTGATTCTTCAGATCCTAAGGAAGAACTACTTAAAATACCTGTGGGAAGAAAGCAGGAGAGAGACAAAGAGGAACATAAGACTCTGATGTGCAAGATTTTTTTCTTTTTCTAAAATGTCAGAAGAGTATATGTACACAGAGCCAGGATTAAAGTAATTGTAAAAGTGCTAACAACAGCATAAAATATTTTGTCAGCAATCTTTGCTGCTGCAGCTACAACTCATTTGTAAGATTATATGACAATTGGGAAGGATAGCTAAACTTAGCCTTCCATTTTCTCTCTACATATTTAGTAGCAAAACATACATTACCTGGGATATGGACCATTTGTATGAATTTCCTAGGCTAGATAAAACCACAACCACTGGGAAACATATAGCTTCCTTATAATTAAATCCCAATTTAGAACAGGACCTGACTTGTTTCAACTGTTCCTATGAGCAGTGGCTGTATAGCAGAAGGAAAGACAGGGAAATCACACAGGAGCTCATGATCTTGTTTCTGTGTTAAGATTTAAAAACTGAATACTGACAACCACCCTGGCTCTCTCTCCAAAAAGTACTGGGAGAAATTGTTTGACCAAGTGTAAGACCCCTGCCCGTAGCAGCAGGGAAAAGGCCTACTTTATCAGGGCGACAGCTGAAAGGCAGATAAAACTTCTGTCCATTTGCTCCCCAGCTCCTCCTCCTTATTGTTGCCAAGCCAAATGCCACTCAGGAAAAGCTGCCGTATCAACCTTCCTTACAGAGTTTCAGAAAAACCTTCTGTATTTAAGGAAGCAGACGGGAGGGCTGTCCATAGTTCACTACCTCATCCTTTTCTTTTAGGAACGGTATTAATTACCCTTTAACTTCAGCAGCAGCAGGGGGATGTCCTGTTCTCTGCTCTCAGTGATCTGAGCAGCCAAGGCCAGGACCTGGGGGTCCGTGGCTGCCATAGGGAACAGCCAGAGGCGCACACCACCATCGATTCCAGCCTCTTTCCTTTTTATGTTAAGGCGCGGGGTCCTCACGCCACTACTCCATCCCACCTCCAGCTCCTGCACCACCAGCTGGAAGCCTCGGGCCGCAGGACTCCCCCTGAGAAAAGAAACAAACATGGAGGGAGCCCCATTCGGGCTCCCTCCCGCGGCCGCGGGCAGCCAGACCGGCTCCGCCGGCAGGGAGCACCTCCGGCCGGGCAGCCTGAGCGCGGCCCCACGGGGCGGGCAGCGGGAGCGGCCTCACCTCACCAGAGCCGGGGAAAGGGCAGAGGGAGTGGTGCCCTCTCCTGCCGGCGTCACCCCGGTGCCCCTACTGTCCCCGGGAGCGGCGGCGCCGGTGCCGCAAAGCCCCCAGGCCGCGGGGCCCCCTCGGGGAGCTCTGAGGGGACCCACACGCACCCCCGACCCCTCTCACCGCCGCGCGGGGGCTCCCCGACTGCGGGGGGAGGGCGGGGGGATTGGAACGCCGAACCCGCCGTCTCCAACGCGACAACTCCCCCACGCCCCCCCTCCCCTCACAGCTGCGTGGTCGCGGCCTCTCTCCGCCAACCAGCACTCTCCCCTAAGGGAGGAGGGTGTCATTTGCATATCCGCGTGCGGGCCGGCGCCTCCGACACCCCCGCTGGTGGAGACGCAGAGAGGGACGCGCTCCCTGCCCAATCCAGCCCGGCGGGGGCGGGGCTCTGCGGGTCGCAGCCTATCGGAGCCCGCGTGGGCGGCTCCCGCCGGTGCGGGCGGTGTGAGCGATGCTCGGTGCGGGCGGCGGTGGCGGCCCCGGGGCCCGCCATGGTGTGAGGTGCTGCCGCGATGAACGGAGCGGTCCCGTCGCTCTACGACCCCAAGGCGCGGGTGCTAAAGCTGGGGGAGAGCTTCGAGAAGCAGCCGCGCTGCGCCTTCCACACCGTCCGCTGTGAGGGCTGGGGTTGGGGCAGTTCTCGGGGGCTGTGGGGGTCGGGGAGGGGTTCGGCCGCCCGCGGTCCCCTGAAGGGCGAGGGGTGGCTGCGGCCATGCTCGGGGGCTGCCTCTATCCCGGGATTCTGGGGCGCAGCTGGGAGCTGAGTGCCGTGGAGTGCTGGTCCAGGATTTCGGGAGCGGTGCAGGTCTCAGTCGGTTCTGGGAGCACGTACGGCCATTCTAGCCAAGAGCTGCCCCTCGCTACCCGCTGGGCACTAAGTTCGCTTTTTATGCCTTTTCCATAGTGTCTCCCTGCTGTTCTGCTGTAAACCGAGCTAAGATGAACCTGTGGCTCTGCCCTCTTTCCTTGCGCTCAGTTTTTAGAAGTTCCGTACAATTCAGCAATCAAAGGTTAAAGGCAGGCAGTGTTAATCACGGAGCCAGTACGCCCTCCCTGAGTACATAATTACTATCTAGAGCGGTGTGTGCTCAAAGATTCTGAGGGTAGCTAGGGAACAAATGCTCCCAGGATTATAGTCCTTGGTAATTTAGGACCGTAGCTTCTGTTTTTGTTGTCTGGTTATTTATAGACTGATATCCCCAAGCTTCATTCTCACGTATGTTCTCTGGAGAGTGTCCTGTGTGCAGGATGGGTAATGTGCTCTCTGTGAGCAGAGGGAACGGCACTTAGGCAGATAGTCTGCAACTGTGCAAGCGGAGGAGAGTGGAAAAAAGCTATAAAATGGATTTAAGCAAATGCTGCAATTTGAAATTTACCCTAATTTTAAAGAGGAGTAACAACCCCGTCTGGTACCTCCTACCCTTAGAGTTTCATGCTGACTCTTGTAATTTGATGATTTATTCTGAAATCTGTTTTGAAATCTCTCTTCCTTTCCAACAAATGAGACATAGAAACTGGCACGTTCATTAGTTCTATCAAATGCACATGCAGAAGAAATATCCTCTGATAACTGACGTTTTTCTTAACAGTTGAGTAAAGGGAAAACAGCTGCTGGTTAGAAGTTAAGATTAGAAGTATCAGTATCTTCATTTTCTAAAGTATTAACAGCCCAATGGCCACATATTAAAGCAAATATTCTCTGATTTGATGAGAAACTTTGGAACTGTTGTACGCTTATTCCTGTAAGATGACATTTAAGGGTTTGTCCTAAGCAAGGTTAGCAGGGGCTGTCACCTGTGTGTGGGCTCCGAGCCTCCTGCTGCGCGCACAGCCCTACCCACCAGCTCCTGCAGCCTGGTTTTCCTGCCCGGTTGGTGTGCTGGCTGGAGCCATGCTTCCCAGCTGCGGTCTGTGCCACCCGGCCCGTGGCTGCAGGCCGAGTTGAGATGGGGCAGCCAGCCAGGCGAGGAGTGTGTGCCGGCCGATGGGTCCCCTCCGCCCTCATTCGGCGTTCGAGGCAGGGCACCGGCATCCCCGGGGTGCGAGACTGGCCCTGCCTCACCTGGAGCCGCGGGCTCAACCCCACATATGTTATCACAGACCTCGAAGAGCCTCTTGATGCCATCCTGTTTCCCTAAATCGGCACAGGCAGAGTTTTGGCTGTAGCCTTTCCCAATTTATTTGCGGTGGAAATAATGCTTTGTAGGTAATGGTATGTACCAGACCTGCCGTGCTGATGCCTGAACACATGCTCGTTTGCAATGTCTCAGAGTTTTGAAAAGGACCAGAAATGGATACCTTCTTTTGCTCAAAACTTATTTTAACTAGTACTTTAGATGCTGAAAAAGACAAAATGTAAATCAATGTTAAATTGGGAAGGAATTTCACTTGTAACAAAAAGAACTATACTGAAACCCCAAGTTTTTGTCAAGTTCTGACATGCTTGTTACAGTAAAGTCAGAAACAGAAAAAGGGATGCATATTGAGGGTTGATGTTGTTCTTTGCATTTTCAGTCACTTGTCTACATCTCCCATGTTTGGGATTAACATTTTCAAGAACTATTTATTGATTCTTCTGAAGATAATTATATGAGGATTTATCTTTTGAAATATAAGACAGCTTGTTCAGCCTTTTTATCCATTAAAACCTAAAGGTGTTTTCCTAATTTTAACCAAAAGATTTAAACACTTACAACGAATCCTGAGAAAAGCAGCTTGACTTTGAATTCTACTGACTTATGGAATGATCTGCTCAGGGGAATGGTAGATGATGGTAGATGATACACTAACAAAAAAGGCTTTTACTTAACAGCCTCCAACTGCAATTAAGTGGTGCCTACATTTACAAGATTCCTGAAAAGCCTGTAAATAATCTAGTTTGTTTTTATATTTAGATGACTTCAAGCCTGCATCGATTGATATGTCCTGTGAAGGAGACCTTGAAGTTGGCAAAGGTGAACAGGTGACAATAACGCTGCCAAATATTGAGGTGAGTTGGTGTGGCTGAAGAGTGGCAGGCTTAAGGGAATGATTTATTTTGTTGTCCTAAGTATATATCCTGACTATGGAAGGGCATAAAGTTTCAGTGCTGTTTCAGAGCTGCCTGTGTGACTTTTAGAGTAGAAAAACAATTGCTCTAAGAATGCAAGATTACAAAAGACACAAAGGTTAAACAGCTGCACTGTAACTTTAAGTGTATTTGCCACACTGGAAATATGCTGTAGGATGACCCAGAAGTGTTGTGTGCACAGAAAAGCTTCATGTGTGTGTTGGCAGTGCAAGTTTCCCCCTGGTATTTATTGCTCTAGTGCAGTTCTAAAGCAGGAAAGACTGGAAAGGGAAAATTTACTACCTGCCATGCTTTACTGCTCTGCTGATACGGGAACTGAAACCCCTTTTGATGAGAGGAGTCCTAGAGAGAGTCTGCTTTCCTTGGGAAATAAGCATTTAATCAGTTTCAAACTAAGCTAAGCAAGTAAAATCCCATGCCAGTCAAACACCAGCTGCTTTTGGACATGGCTACTGTGAATCTAATTTGAATTAACCAGGAACATTTTTAATGGCTAGAAATGATCACTTGTAGTGAACTTGTCATCACTGATGGATTGTTGTTTCTAAGAAAAAAGACTACAGGAGTAACACTTACTGGACTTCTGATTCAATAGGGCTCAACTCCACCAGTGACTGTGTTCAAGGGCTCAAAGAAGCCTTACTTAAAAGAATGTATCTTAATTATCAACCATGACACTGGAGAATGTCGCCTAGAGAAACTTAGTAGCAACATCACTGTGAAAAAAACCAGGTGGGTGATTTACAGGAGAAACAACTGTGCTTTACTCATTATGAAAATCAATTTGTTAACGAGTCTAAATTGAGATATATTACTACACATTACTATTTTTAGGAAAACATAATTTTAGAAAGTACCTGGCCTTGTTCAAAGGCGTGAAAAGCCTGCTTTCTCAGCAAACTGACTTCATGTGTTTTGAGTCATGATGGCAGAAGAAATGGAAATTTATTTTTTTGTAAACAAAAGATGTTATATTATTGAAAGAAACAGTAACTATCTTCTGGTGTGTTTAGAGGGAGGAAAAAAATATCTGTTTGGCTGGTACTTGCCTACCTTCTTCTGACTTGTAAATGAGGAAATCTAAAAAAAAGAAAATTTTGTGACACTTCTCAGTAATTTTAATGGCTTTGTTTTCTCATACCAAGTTTTTAAATATTTTTTTTCTGCTGCTGAGTTCATATAAGTGATTTCCAGCAGAATTATTATTAAGTGATCCTTGGCAAGGGTAGCAAGGTATAAAAACAAATCAACTGACAAAGTGTTATAAAGTTATTAGCACTATATCAAAAAAATAATTTTTAACACATTTATAGATGATATTAATAGTATAATATTAATATATTATGTGTGTTAGCATAATAACTTACCTAAGAATCTAATGGTGCTATTTAGAAAGGCATGAGAAATAATTCCATGGTACCATATCCCCTTTATTCCTGCCTTTTTCCTTGTATCTTGCCTTCTAGTAATTAAAAATCTTTTCCCTTCACACACAGAGCTGAAGGAAGCAGTAAAGTCCAGTCTCGCATTGAGCAGCAACAGCAGCAAATGCGAAATGCAACAAAGGTTCCAAACAACGTTAAAAACTCTCCAACAAAAGAAAAAACATTTCCATCTTCTCCTATGGATGATATTGAACAGCGTAAGCTCCATTGGCACATAAGTTTCAGAAACTTTGCTGTTAACAAGCAATTAGTTTTTAAGAGGTTTTTGAGTGTGTGGGTTGTTTTTGTTTTGTTTTGTGTTATTTGAGAAGCAACTTTACTCTGATATGGAAATGGCCACTCTGGCTCAAGTGGGTAAAAGAGCAGTATTTGTAGCTTGCTAAGGTAAAAATCCAGCTGAACCATTAGGCTTTATAATGCCAAGGGTCCTGCTGTTCTCTGCTTGACTCTGTCTTCCACTGCTACTTTAATCAAGTATTTAGTTGGTTGTATTGTGGTACTGGAGCTAAGTCACTTCCATTTTGACATTGCTGTTTTTTCTTTCTGTGCACTCAGCAAACATGGGTTACAGTACCTTACAACTCAACATACAGTTTAAATTACCAGATAGAGCCTTGTGAAAGATGAGGTTCCAATGAAAAAGACAGCTAAAAACTTGCACAAATCAACCCTTGAGCAGTGCTGTGTACTGTTTCCTTGAGCGACTCTGGTTTAGTATGACACTCATATTTCACTTAATAGGAGGCCTTATTTCCTTTTGGAGGACAAGGAAGATGGCAGGTGGTAATTACTTGCTACAGAAATGCTGACAGGTGGCAGTTTCATTGACTAGAACTGACATCTGCTTCCTAAGTTGTTCTGAATTCCTTTTTAAACAGATTTTTTTAGACGTCTCATTATGAAGATGGTTTTTGTTTCCATTTTGGTCTTAAGCTCTGACCAGAAATCTATATGGCAGAACAGTACTAGAATGCATCTAAGGTTGCAAAGAGGAAGGAAAACTGGAGCACATGAAGTAAAATGATGCTTTTTCTAGGTGGTCTGTTCTTTTGGGGGGAGTGGTGGTGTCAAACATTAAAAGTCTCCAAAGTGGCTGCCAATGTACCAAACTCTTGTGTAGTGCCAGTCCAATTTTGAGTACTATTTAAAATGCAGAAAAATTGAAAAGGATGGTAGAAATATTATCAAGTCATCTAGTCCATCCTTCTGTCCTAAAGTCAGATTTCTGATATAACTTTTAACCTCTTCTTAAAACCTTCCACTGACAGATCCTTGTACTTGCTGGCAAGCCATTCCAGGGCTTTGCTCTCCTTACTGTTCGGATTCTCCTGTATAAATAGTCTGACAGCAAGCCTATTACTACTTTCATATTTATCATGCAAGTACACAAGTACAGACCAGATTACTGTGCTGCTTTTGAGCAGTCCTTCATGGACTTAAACTCCTCTGTTTTTCCCATTCTTTACGCAAAATTACACCAGTTGGTTTAATCTTTCCTTAGAAGTCTCCTTTCTAAATCTCTGATTTGTTGTCAGTTTTCTTTAGCTTTCTTGCAATGAGTCCAAAAACTTCCTGTAGTCCCTAAACACATCTACTGTTTCAACTAAGGTTTTAGCAGTGCTGACTTGAGCAAGAAGGCTGTCTTACAGGCACCATTCATCTTTATACACAAAGAACAAATAGTATCATGTCTGTAGTATCACAAGACCAAATAGTATCAAGTCATTTCTGCAACAGCATCGTGTGGTAGAACAGTGTGTAGGGATCCCCGGTGACTCTCGGACTCTTCAGAAGCGTTCCTACTTAATCGTTCTGCATCCCATGGTTGTGTAACTTACTATTCCTGCTTAGGTACGCTACCTGGAACTTGGTACTAACTTTGTTTTCTGGGGTGGGGGGAGCTCATTCTGCCATTATCCTCTAGTGTATGTACAGCTCTTCCTTCACTGGTTAAAAGTACTTAATTTAAATTCTGTCTGATTAAATGACATCAAAATTCAAGGCAGAGATCTTATTTCTTAGCTTTTGGTATTGGCCATTCACTTAAAATTTTTCTTATATTAGACATTGCTTAGCAGGAAGTGGAATTAAATGCTTATGACTTGAGTGGTGTCTTTCAGTTAGGTGTCTTACACCTCCAGATGTGTGGTAGATCATATTATCTTATACA
Source organism: Corvus brachyrhynchos (assembly GCF_000691975.1). NCBI lineage: Eukaryota > Metazoa > Chordata > Aves > Passeriformes > Corvidae > Corvus > Corvus brachyrhynchos. The sequence continues at coordinate 8,893,713 of NW_008239283.1, read as the reverse complement.
CATCCTTAGCAAAAGAAGGATGCTTAGATGCTTCCAATTCTTACTTTTCTTCTGCTTCCCTTATCTTTTTGCTTATGTTTGAGTAGCCCAGTCTTTTATTGTTCTTTCTTTCCTAGCACTGGGTTAATTTGTCCCTGTAGCCATTGCTGCACTATTTCAGGTGTCATATTTCCTGAACACCATTTTCTTTTAGACTGGCCTTTGGTAAAACTGGCCTTTCCTTTAGACTGGCCTTTGATAACTCAGAGTCTGTTTCATGGAAGTTTGTGTTAAAGATTAATTTAATTAATTTTTTTTCCCTCTCCTTTCTTTTAAACTGTGCACTGTCTTGCATCTCAGTGACTTTCACCTTCAACCTATTCTGTATTGGGTAAATTTGAAGTGAGATGAGCCACTCCCCTACTTGCCTTATTGTGTCTGCTATATCACAGCTGTTCCTGAAGTATTCTAAGAGCTTGTAAGACCATCTTAAATGTCTAGGTACTTACAGTCTTGAATAGTGATGAACTTCTGCACCATAACTCCTCAAGTCCTCCCTCCACCATGATTCAGAGGTCTGTTTCAGACTTCTCTCAGCACTCATGTTTTGCACAATTATTATGTGTACCTTTCTGCAAAGATTAACTTCCTCTGGATGTTGGTCTTAAGCTAATGTATGTCAGAAATCCATACTGTGCAGCATTATTCGCTCCTCCAAATCTATAATGAAATGAGGATTTGGAGAAACCTTCCTAATATGAACTTTGGATGGTTCTTTTGGATATTCTTCGTGCTTAACTTGATTTTGAGCAAAATGTCACATGGTCCAAACAACTGTATTGATTGTAATGCTGAACTGCTGGGAGGCATTTTGGGTGCAGCTGCAGACATCTTACAGTCACTGATCTGTGTAACTGCAGTTTTTAGTCAGTGAAAGCCATCTTTTGGGGTGCTAAGGAAAACACAGAACATTTTCTGCTAGTCGCAGAATTTAAAGGCTGTGTGGGATGCATTACCCCATGGAATGTGGGGTTAAGCATTCGGGTTCACAGTCACCCTTGTTCTAACACTTGGCTTAAAAGGGAGCTCAAGCTATGAGAGAAGAAAATCACATGACAGGCTGGATACTCACTTGTGCCCTTTTCTTTGTTCTGGAGAGTTTTGGTGGGCTTGGTCTGGGTTTTTTTTAAGTCGCTGTAGTGTGTGTGCCCGATGTCTGTTGATTTTTTCCTTTTTCCCTCTTCCTTATATTTCAATTATGATGAATGTAAACTGAGAAACAAATCATATTGTTTGCAGAGCTAAAAGCAGAAGCCAGTATCATGGACCAGCTGAGTAGCTCTGACAGTTCATCTGACTCTAAAAGTTCTTCGTCCTCTTCATCAAGTAGTGAAAATAGTTCTAGTGATTCTGAAGATGAGGAAATGAAGCCCTCTCTTCCTATGTCGATGCCGTATTTGCAGCCTCAGCCTACTGTGTCTGCCATACCACAACAGGCTGTTCCTGACAAAGATGCCAGTCATAACAGACCCCAAGAGAGCAGTGGTCATATGATGAATACACTACGTAAGTACAAAGGCTGTTCTTTTCTTAGTGCACAATTCCAGACATCAAGATTCTGAAAGGAAACCATATTGTTTTTAAGTATGTCTCTGTTATAATTAAAACTGTGGGAAGTGATGCTAGGGTTTGATTGTTCAGCAGCAGGCTGAATTAGACACTGAGCTAGAAGGTTTGTGGTTCACAGAGATATTAAATTAAAGCTGAAGCAGTTGAAAATATTTCCTATTCTGGCTTCCTCCCAGTTCTATACATTGGGACTGGAGAACAGTAATTTTGTATTGAAAATACTTGAATTAACAGGGCACTCCCTAAACATATACTTATAATTTCTTGAATAGAACTATGGGAAGGATACTATGGTTGCAATGCTCTGAGTTACAGAAGAGATGGTGTATTCTTAGCTGTGTCAGTTACTATTCGTGGCAGTGTTCCACTGGCCAACATGGCAAAACTGTCCTTTACATATAAGGAAGGAGGTGATCTTCTTTCAGGTGATATTATCTTATTCTGCCCATTCAGGCAACTGAAAATGTAATTTGAAGAGTAGCTGTGATGTTCAAGAGGGGTTGCTGCACAGCCTGGAATTGAATGCTCAATGTATTCAAAAAAAGGAGAGTTTGGAAAACAGTCACATAAAAAAAAACCCCACTAGGTAGAGAAACTTAAGTTCACTGCCTAAATAACAGGAATACTCAGACATAGAAGTGAGTATTCAGCTATGGTGACTCTTCCAAAATGATTACATTTTTAATTAGCTCCTTAGCTGTTGGCTCTTGGTTTGAAGAGATTTCCATCAACCCTGGTTTGCAGCCTAAGATCTTTATGGTTTATCATTTCTATGTTATACTGAACTTTTATACTGCAATTTTAGACTGGCAGATCTACTTTTATTTCAGGTCTTAATGGATAACTTGAATGGGATTTTTTTTATTTTTTCTTTTTGTTTTTAGCTAGTATTTAAATACTTAAATAATCTGCATTGGTATTTAATTATGTACTGCATTAACAGATAAGATCAGACTGAAAAGTCCTGTGACTTCATGTGCAGAGAACTAAATGCTGCTTTCATTTTACTGTCACTGCAGAGAACAATGTCTTCATGTGTACAGTTTGCGTAACGTTAGAGTGCCACTTATTTCAGCCCTTACTCACGAATGCGATTCCCCATTCTCCATGCTTTAAATAAAACTGTTATGAAAATGTGATTAAGCTCTATCGCCGGTGACAGAATCTCAGCTGGCAAAGCTTCCAGTGAGAAATACAAGTACAGGTGACTAAGTCCACCATTTCCAGCATAGGGAGAAAATGCTGCTTAAACCATGACGACATCAAGACTGTTTCAGGGGAAGTTGGTGGCTTGATGTTGTTCCACATCCATGTTGACAGGTAGAACCTCTGCCTGTAACCTCAGGCCTCTTGAGCTTGTCCAGCTCTTGAGATTAATGCCATTTACTTCTATTATGGTTAGAGATTTGTTACTGCTTAAAACGATTCCATCCCCAACTTCCAGTGCAGTTAACACTTACAAGACACTTCCACTAGTTAAAGATCAAACCAGCTACTTCCAAGGAGATTGCTTTTCTCTAGCTTTGTTGCTGAGGGAATTTGGCAGGAGAGTGAAACCTGGAGAAACTAAATGGATAGCACATTGTTCTACTTTGAATGGCAAGAGTTCTCAGTCAGGATTTTGTACAGTCATTTCTTCCATCTCAAGGTTTTGCAAAATTAAATATTGAATCAACAAATGTCAGCACAAGCTGCTTGCTTGTCTAATCTTGCTTTGAGGTGTGCGTGCTCATGTCTGTGACTAGTTTTGTGCACCTCTGTAGAATCAGAGCCATACTGGGTAATTAGTGAAGTTGTTCTTTGACTTTCTGTGTGCAGGGAGAAGGCTGGGGGAAGCTTAGAGAGCAGAGTTTTATCTTGCATGTAGAAATTATACAGGTGAGATTTTGTAGAATTTGGAAAATGGAGGAAGTGGTGTCTAGAGCATGGTAACCAAATACTTCTGTCAAATACATATGTACCTCTTCAGGAATCTGGGGCTCAAGACTGCCCCTCACTCCCAGAATACTGTTTCTTCCCCTTGCTACCTTGAGAAGATGGTTATATAGGCTCACAACTTGCCGTATAACGAAGTCTGTAAATGGTGGCACTAATAAATCTGTTCTTCATGAATATTTGATCATATGTTGCTTTATATCTACTTTTTGTTTAAACAAGGTTATGTTAAACAAAGTAACTTTCCAAAGAAAACCCAGCACAGATGGGCTATTCTGGGGCCTTGTGTTAGGTACTTAGTATTCAGCAGAACTTCACTTTTGATACTGGTACAAACATAGCTGTTTTACTTTGTCAGGTAATAATTTTCCCTTACATTAGTTTGGTGTTGGTGTGACCACTAAGATCTGTGAAGCAGTGATCACTCCTATGAGTTTCCCTGTCCCCTATAACTAGCAAGAATTCAGTTGAGTATATTATATTCACCGATTTAAAAACTTAGGAAATACTGTAATTTGCAGTGCAATCTATTTCCCCAATTAATATTGCTAATAAGCAACTGGCACCATGAAAGCAAACAATTCAACAGCTCTCCCCCCCTTCATTGCTGCCTCGTAAGTACAATAGTCTAGATGTTTCTTCATGGTCCTCATTAAATGAACTTTCTATCTTTGCACCAAATCCACCTGAAAGCCACCAGCTCTAGATTGTGCTATTTTGCCCTCTCTCTGAAGGTGTTTTTTGGAGGTAGGGCTGCAAAAATGAGGCAGAAAGTTTAGCCTGAAGTAAATCCCAACATATTAATTCTGACTCTGGAACTTGGAGTTCTTGCTTTTCCCATCTGCTGGTTTTCACAAGCATTGGTATTTTTGGCTGGTGTTACAGGGTTTGTGTAATTTCTATTAACTGTGTTGAAACAACTTTTGAAGGCTGCAGAAACACTATTTGGAAGGTTATCATCTTGTTCACACTCCCTATCTTCTCGTAAAGTAGGTACTGCATAACAGGGCTGGGATTTCTAAGAATTCACTGTAATTCTCCTTTGAGTGATAAATACATGAGTTTAATTTACCAATACCATTTTCTGTCTTGAAAGATTTTTTAGGATATTACATTGTTCTGAATAATTATTGACAAATAACTTGATTTTGTTCTTTCTAAATTGCTTTTTAAATTTATCTTAAAATAATATAGCTGTAAATATTTTCTCTATATAGAGGATTGGAAACAAAAAAATTATCAACACTAATACTTTAAAGATTGCTGGAAACAGCCATCTTCACTATTCTTTTCTTATATAAAGTGTTTTTGTTGTTGCAGAGAAGCATGTACCACTTTCTAAGCTTTAGTGATGACACAGTGGAAAACAAAGGAAGGCTAAATGTGGCCATGTTAAAGACTCCAGTGTTCTGGAAGAAATGATACGCCTGAGAACAAAAGATCCAATCTGAGTGTCTTGTGGGGTTTACCCCCTTGAGGTTACTTTTTCACCCATCTGCAAAAGGGATCTGTGAAGGGTGCTGCAGCTGAGGAAAGGGCATGTGAAAATAGTGTGTTGACTCATTTTTCTCAGTTTCAGTGATTTTTCTTTTGTTTTCAGGCCATTTCTGCACAACCTGAGATGAGTTTTTTTTCTTTTGTAATGGTTGTTTGGCAAGGGAGGTGTGGATAAAAGCATACCAGTTGGAACAGACTCCTAAAAATGTGTGGGAAGTTGCTAGATATGATGTAGATTGTGTAGAGCATGCTGCTGTATTTTTTGTTACTTATCTGTCATCCTGGGAAGATTCCCTCCCTCCCACCCCCTGAGCTTATGGACATCCAGGGCGAGCACAGTGTAGTCTTTTTACTTCCTCATTTTGAAATATATATATAGAGAGAGCCACCAAATTAAAGTGCTGTGTAAAATTCCTTTTGATGTTTTGTTTGCTCACTTGTTCCAAAACCAGTTTGAAATAGTAGGTCACTGATACATCTTTAAGTGGTATGTCAAAGAGCTGCTCTTCTTGATTGAGACACCACTTTGTTTTCAAGCACAGCTGAGTAGCATTCAGATGTGTTTCAAAAAAACCCAACAACTTGTTTTTCATAAAACTGCATTCACCAGCAGTTTTTCCACTTGTGAAGCATGAAAATGTGGGTGGCAGAGATAGCTAGGTGTTGTCTTTTGTGATCTGGTGATATTAAATAAATGCTCTTGTGCAAATAAGCTAATGGCTTCCTTGCCAAGATTTTAAAATTGTAGAAAAGTGATATCTCTAAGGTTCTTCAAAGGGGAGTTTGGTTCTACACCTATTTACTCTTTTATCATAAAATAATTTGGGTTAGAAGGGACTTGAAAGATCATGTAGTCCAGCTTCCCTGACCTGTTTGGTACTAGCTTTTGTAAGCCTTAATTGGGAAAGGCAATACTTTGAAAGAAAATTATTTCCTTGAAAATGACTAATCTATTGACTCTTTCTCTTCTAGGAAATGACTTGCAGCTGAGTGAATCTGGAAGCGACAGTGATGACTGAACAACTTTTTGGCCTTAAATGTATCACCTTTTTTTGCTAAATATGTCTTAGCATCTGTTTTGCACTAAGATTAGATTACCAGAGACTGGAATGAATGTCCTCAATTTTGATAATAGACATCCTAATTTTCTACTGACACATCATGTCTATAATACAGCAGCATTGATATCCTGTCAGTGCTATGGTTATGAGTTTATCTTTCAAATTACTGTATTTACAGTAAAATTGTGTATGATCTGATTTTGATTATTTTTGCCTCAGCCACCTGTTTTACTTGAAACTGATTTGTAACAGCTAGTTACTTTATATAAATAGCTATGGAATGGAGAAATTTCTGATATTTATGGAGGCAAGTTTCCTTCCTATCATTTAAATGCTGATCTCACAACTTTGACTTGGAGGGAGTGAAAGGGAGAACAACTAAATGAGGTCTGCTGTGTCAGCTACACTTTTTGTTCAGTTCACAGTTCATACCTTTAAGGAAACTGCTGAATAATGTGGTCCACTAGTGCAGTTACAGTTTACAATTGTTCAACACATTGCTGAATTATTAATTTCATTGTATTATGGGACTTCGTATTTCTGAGCCTCAAGATTCCTAAGGGAACTTATCTATTCTCTGCCTTTTTTATGTAACTTGACTAGGGCGGTCTTTTTACAACCTTTTTGTATCTAAATGTAGGTAACTGCAGAGACAGCAATGAATTTCCTTCATTTAATTCTGTAATGGAAGTCAGAAAATTTCTTTGTAGAAGTATAAAAGTAATTTAATAAAGCAAATATTTATCATTTTCATGCATCAGATGCCGTTTTTACTGCTTATGAATTCGATTTTCTACCTAAAGTAGTCGTGCCAGTGAAGGGGTCAGGCAAAGAAATAAAGCATTGAAATAGTAGCTAATAAGGACTCTCCACCCTGTCTACAAGACTGAAATGTTTGTTGCTTTTGTTACATGAGCTGACCCTTAGTAAGAGCTTGCCAAAAGTTTATGGTGATGTAACTGAATGTTTATTACAGATTACATCCAAATGCCTGTGGAAAGTAATACTGTAGTATTAGACAAGAAAAGGTCTTATTTCTTCCACATTTGAAATTATGCTTCAAGACCTGAAGAACGGGGGATCAGACTCCAAATTTCATCCTGTAATTTGCTACTGAAGAGTTTTGTAACAGTAGCAAATGTCTGTAGGGTGAGGTCTGACAAGATAAGTCTCCTCAGTCTCACACAGAAGTCTCCTTTGCTGGATTGCAGTGACTGGGTCACAGCTCTGTGTCTAAACGGTGAGGGTTGAATCCCATATGTCAGCCCGAATGTGCAGACATGGAAAAAAATGCACACTCAGTAAATGTATACAATAGATGGTACTAGAGGAGCTTATCCCAGTAATATATGGGAAATGCTGCTTTCCAATGCTTCCATACCTTGTGCTCTGCACTAAATCACAGCTCATTAGTCTTCTGGCTTCCTAAAGTTGGTATCATAAGAAGCAAAATGTTCTTGTGTTTATACTCAAAGGAAAAAGCTCCAGTTAGCAGCCATGGGCGAGCAGGTGTTAGAGAAGGGCTAATACCCAACCTTGAGGAAAGATGCTATGTAATAACACCGGTAAGACATTTTAAACTCTTGAGGGAAAGGGTACTGAGGTCTCTGATGGATCCTAGCTGTTGTGTGGGAACTCTAGTGGAGTACCTGACTCTCTTGGCACATGCTGCTGATAAAAGTCTACTAGGGCAGTGTGAGGAGCTGAGATGTTGCTCCTTCACACTAAGGAGCAGCCCTGTGTGCTCAATAAAGGGGTGCATGATAATGCAGTGTCCTGAACTGTCTTCTCTTTGCCTTCCACTGTCCCCAGTGGTTTATTTACATCAGCCTTCCCTTAGGATGATGCTAAATTCTAATTCCAGCCAGAATTTTTCTGAATAACAGGGCATTCAGGACGTACAGAGCAAGCAGATGTGTGGAAGTACTGAGCAGGCCACAGTCTAAAACATGCAGAGCACATGTATTCATGGATTATAATCATCCTTCAGTGATAAAACTGTTGTGTGCAATCTGTATATAACTGCCTTCACAGGTATATATGTGCTTAAATACAGCTCTGGGAGTAAAGAAGATTTCCAAGTTCCTGGGTCTCAGGACTGTAACTAAGCTTGTGCTATTTTTAGGGTTTGATCTTTGGGTTGAAAGCTTTCTAGGAAGAGAAGAATGTTAGTGAAGCTTTTGTATAGTGTGTAGTAAAGAGTGGTGAGTAGCCAGTCTGGCATTTTGTCAAATGCACAATTGTGATAATTCAGGAAAGCTTCCCTTTAAGTAACATGACAGGAGATAAGATTCTCTAACAGTTCTTGGAGAGAGAAGGGGAAAAAGATAACATGTAAATGCATTAAGGAATAAAGCTTTGCCTGCTATTTCCAGCCCAAATATATGTGATTGGCTCCCCCATTATCCATGTACCTGTCAAACTTTGGCAGGTGAGCTAAGGAGCTTGTTCAGCCTCTTGGCATGCAGTGGACTTGTCAAGAGTCTCATTTGGGACTTGCAGGGGCATGTCCTCCCCTAAGGCTTGGGTCGTGTGCCCTGAGCGGTGTTGAGCCTCCATATCTCCTGCTGCAGGTTGTTCCCAAATGGCAGGAGTGAGAAGGGGATTGCATTGAGATTTAAAAGCAACTTTCCTTTTTTGGACCCTGATTTGAAAATTCTATTCTTCTCCCTTAAAAGCAGTTTTATTCATGTGATATTAATTTAACTACAAAGTAATAATATCAGTAACAGCTGTAAGTTTCATGAGCACTGTTCCTACAACCTCTGAGTACCTCTTTCAAAATGACTTGAAATACATCTGGTTCTATCTTGTTGCTTTCAGTTACGTCTTTACATCCAGAGGTTTAAAGCATTTTTATGTGTATCTCTAAGCAGCAGATACATTTGAATAATATTTTGAGACATTATATATTTTTCTGTGACATTATAATGAAGCTATTGTGTATGTTTTGGATTTGAAGAACAGCTGCTTATGACTTCTATTGATAAATCAAAACCACCTTCCCAATGCAGCTGAAAACTTGAGAAATTTTAGTCTTCAGTGCTAAGGACCACTGCAGCCCCAGTTCACCTGCCCCTTCTCTCTGCATGGCATGTGGTACAAGCACAGTTTGTCTGGTAGCTCCTTCACAGTTGCAGTATTCAACCCCCGTTAAGTCCTGAAATGGGGATTAAGTGTGCTTTCCAATTGTACCTACCTTGCCTGGCAGCTTCCATTTTTTTAAGAACTCTGTCCCACTCTTGTTTTTCATGAATGCTGCCCTGGGGCATGTGGAGAGGTTGAGGTCATCCCTTCAGGGTAGCTCTGGCACCCCTGTATTCCATGATAAACACTGGGATTGCCATTTACTTGGGGTTTTCTGAAGGCAGGATATAATAATTTTTCAGATTAAAGGACTTTACTAAGTCACTTCTGTGCTAACAGACAGTGCATCACCTTCAGAACAGAACCACAGTATTTTTAGGAATTATTTGTTGGGTCTTTCTTGATGGATTTCTGGGGAACCAAATATGAACAGATCATCTCAGATAATAGTTTGATTTGGTACTCAAGACTTTGGTCCACAAAAATCATACCATTTCTGGCCAACACTTTTTATTTTCTTTAGAAGTTGTACAGGAAGGTTTCTGAGCACAGCCAAGCAGACTGTTGAATCCTCCTTAAACAGAAGAGATGAGGATGCATAAGCTGGACAGAAATGAAGAAGCTCGGAGGAAGAAACAGAAGATAACTTGGGTCATGATGGTTGATAGGCTGAATGCTTGCAGTACATGTGAATTCCTTCTCTCACCACTTTTTGAGGTCATTCAGCCAACCACATAAGGTGCTAAAGACAGTCTTAAGTACGTATGGGTTTCAGACCAGCTTTTTGAGGACATGTAAAAAGAAGAATGAGGAAGAATAGTTTTGAATATTGTTAAAATACATATTCTTGCTGCTTTGATGGAGGTAAGGGAAATGTAATAAGAAGGTGAAGATGCACTGAAATGTAGAGAAAAAAAGTGAGAAATGATAATTTCTTTCACAGTTTAGACCTCAAATATGATAGGAGTAGTCATCCACATCTGAGGGAGGATGTCTCACCTATTAATCTGCCCAGTTCAATGAAACTGCAGTAACAGCTGGTTGTTAACTGGTCAGCAGCAGCATCCCAAGGCAGCAGCTCCTTGCTTACCAGATACATGCACAGGAGTGGCCTGAAGTAGTGAAAGTATCTAAAGAATCTGTTACTGTGGGGTTTACTTCCCCACCTGTGGATTCTCATGATGGAGAAAAGCTCCTGAAGGGCAGACTCAGAGCTCAAGGCTTTTGTTGGCATGGAGAACGACTCAGCTCCTAAGCAGAGATCCCAACTTCATACAGGGTTTGTGTAAAACCAGTGCCACATCTGCTGGGAACAGGGCTTGGGCTCTAGTTGTTTCTGTGGTTTTCTAAATCCATAGAAGAAATGAGTGTGCTCTCAGATTTTCCTTCTCTGAAAAGCAAATCCCTCTGCTGTGGTGAGGAAGGAATGGAGGTTAGAGGCAAAGATGAAGGAGCCTTTCATTCAACAGAGCAGGCTTTGTTGATGTACAACACATACCTGGTGAGTTAGCTGCTGAGACCTCTCTTGACTCGCTTTGAACAGGGGCCCTTGTTACAGAACCTGTTCTCCATCTCTCATCTCCCATGCGCTGAGCAGCTTGGCTTGTTCTCGTAAGTGCTTACGCATGACAGAGGATTACTTGCTCTGTCTAAGAGATGAGGCCTTCTTCATGCTGTTATTTAAAGTTTAAAGAAAAGTGGAGTGTCTTAAAAAGGTAATTAAAGAAGACCCAACAGCAGCCCAAACTCTTCTTTAATATCTTTAGTTTCACTTCCACATGCTGTGTATCTTGTTCCACCAGTTTCAATGCTCTTGCAAAACAGTTGCACAATGGCTTCCTTTCAGCAACCAGCAGAATTAAACTTGAGCTCACTTAATTGGATGTACCTTTTCTAATATGTGCTGAATTTCCAATAAACTCTGCAGACCCCCCTTTTCCTTGTGCCTTTTCATTGCTACGACTTTTGGAATAAATACTCATGGGCATCCTCATATACAGCTCCCAGAGGGACATGGGAGCTGGTTGTAGCATGAAAATACCAACTCATCCCTTATCCAATTATCTTTTTTATGCCTGACTCTCTGCACATTGGCAATTTATGAAAATATTTAGGCATTTACCAGAGTTTTGATACAAGTGTTCACGGTAGTATTAAAAAATTTCCCACTGTGAAGTGTTTCTAAAAGCTAAGGCTGTTTTAAAGGCCAATGTCTGATTGAAATTCCCCCTTCAAATAAAAACTTTTTTGTGCCAGTTTGCTGGAATAATGAGGGCACAACAAACTATTTTGGAATTATCTGTCCTTCAGTGATTCTGCTGGAAGTGTTTGTGTACCTTATGATCCTCTCCCACCACAGTGTGGAGTAACTTCCATTCCCATGCTGCACAATGATCTGGGCTTTTGGGGTTTTTTTGTTTCTTTTTTTTTTTCCCCATGTGTGAAAGCTGACATTTAGCTAACACTTTACAACTGCTTTTTTTTAGAAATGCTGGTCATCAAAAATGTTTGCCAAATGTGACCTGAATGCAGGTGGGGAAGACTCCATGCAGATTATCAGCTACACTTGTGTTACTCCCTTGTTTGAACTCTTTCTCCCCTTACAAGCCAGACTTCACCTAGTAGCCTTCACCAACACGGTGTTTGTCAAGGACAGTGATCATCAGTGGCTATGGCTATGTTTAACTGAGGATGCAAGACCGTTAAGCTATTTAAGAAGTTCTTTCCACAATGATTACATTTTAGAAAGTACCACCTGGAAGCAGTGTACTGAGCTTAGTGGGGACTTTTTATCCCCATTAATTTGTAAAACAAAATGACTGCTAAAAGATTAGAACCCATCCCTGCCTTTGTACTTTCCATTTGACTCCCTCCTGGTGATGAAACAACAGCTACTTACAGGTGAATAAGTCAGGGCCCCAAGAGAGAAACTTGTTAAAATTCTAATAATGTCTTGCCTATATTTATAATTCTGTAGGGATGAGCTGAGCTGAGCAAGCCAAAGAATCTGCCGTGTTACATCAGAGCCTTTGATCCAAATGCCCTCCATGGTGGAAACAGTACATGCTCATGCTGCACAAATCTCCCTAAATCCAAGAAAAATTCATGTGAGATTGTCTGTGCTGTACTGCAGAACGACTGCTGCCAGGTAACTTCAGCTGCTGTTCAGTGGGAACAGCTTTGTGACGGGAGGCTGACAAACCCCCAGTGTCCATGGGAATGCAATGATGGATTGATCTGCTGCTTCCTGGGGCTTTGAGAGCAACACCCAGGCAGGTGCATTTGTTACTGGAAGGGCTGAGGCTACAAACTGCTCCCTGCTGTGTGGTAGCTGTGAGTCTCCTGGGTCTTATCAGCAGCTCACACCACACAGAGACCTCCTGCCTGATAGAGATGCTCAGCTGCGAGAGGCTGCCTCACAGCTGTGTTTTCTTCACCTTGTGCTTCTTTGACAAGAAGGATGGGCTTTACAGATGGTAAATTTGTTTTCCAAGCTAAATGAAAACTGTAATTTCAAGCTTGCTTGCCTTGGCACTTCTCACAGCTTTCCAGTTTACAGGGATACTGGCAGGGTGCTCAGCGGGGAGGGAAATATTTTGGTCATCCCACAATAAGGTGAGGTGACTGTTCCAGGTAGTGCAGTGGCTCAGCAGCAGGGCTCCTCACTGCTGGACTCTGCTCAGGTGACAGAGCCACACAGTTTAACACCCAACCAGCTTGTTGTGCTACTACAGTGTTTCCAGACTGCCACAAACCCAGTTCCAGTGAAATCAGGCCACCTGGCCTCACAGGTTTCTTTTCCCCCATGCTATCATGAGCTTCCCTCCTCCCTTCTCATGCAAGAGAGTATTTATGCCATGAGTCTCTCACTCTACTCTTCATGTAGCTACTCTGTATCGTTCGAGCTGATGTAACAGTATTTTACATCATTGCTATGCCTCTTCTGACAAAGGAATGAGGCCCAGTCTTCCTAAAAAGGTGCCCATTTTGAAGCATAAAGAACATCTCAGAAGGGAGACAAGCCTTGGGAACCACACCAGGTAGCCCTTTTCCCTCTGGGTCTGAGTTAGTCACACATCCAAGCTTACAGTCCTGTCAGGACATAACCCACCCAGCTGCATGGTCTCCCAGCCTCCAGCACTACTGCCCATGAAGAAAGAAAAATCATAAAGTGTAAATGTTTGAGTCACAAACAAAGGCTGGGTGAGTAGGTTTAGGTGAGGCTGTGCTGACTAACCCACCCCAACAACAGGCAAGTATTGCTCCCAATTTGTCCTGAAGGAAATGGATCTGGCTGTGTTAAAGCTCAAGGTGGTGTTGAAAGGTGCAGAAACATTTTAACTGATCCTGGGCCACCCTGCCAAAATGATATCCCAGGCCTGGATCTGTCTGGATTTACACAGAGACAACACAAAATCAGTGATAAAAAGCAAACTAAGAATATATCATTGTTGCTCTTGCATCTGACAGTCAAATCCCTTGAGGCAGAAACAACTTATGTGTGGCCCAAAATGACTCATTAGGAGCTGTTTCAAACAATTGGTGTCTTTGTATTGAAAAAGCAAGTCCTGATGAAATTGGCAAGGACACAATTTCAGATTACTTTATACTCTGCTTTGTAAAGCTGTACTCAGGGTTAATGACAGTTTAGTACTAATTGTGTATCTCTGGCAATTTGCAGAGAGACATTTGTCTGACCAGAATCTTGTTCCTGCTTTTAACATTGCTAGTTCTTGAACAACAAAACAACTGGAAATTAGAGCACTCCTTTCTCAAATGAGCTTTCAGGGTATGATAAAATTAAGTATTTAACTGTGAGGCCCTCCACGGAGAGTGTAAAATTTGTATGTCCCCAACCATAGGCACAGTGCAGCCTCCCCCAGACTAGAGTGTGATGGCTGTTTGCTAGCAACCAGCAGAGCCAAAAAAACTCCTTGGAGCAGCAGGCTGGCACGGGGCTGTGAGGAAACAAGATGGTCAGGGCACCTTTAGCAGTAAAGCAGCTTACCTGTTCAGTCACACTAACAAGCAGATGCAGAAATACAAAAGTGAGGCCTCTTATCACAAGCAACATGTGTGAGCAGGGTCTGAGACCTGGCTGCTTTGAATTTCCAGGAATTAGCTGGTAATGCATTAGCTGTGTTAAGATAAACCCCTGTGTTGGCAAGGCCTGCTGTTAACTCTCCTTTGTGCGTGTGTGTGTGCGTGTGCTGAGATACAGATAGCTCTGAAGAAAGAGCATTTGCTGCTGCAGATTCTGGTCTCAGCTTCAGCAAGATAAAGACAAGTCTTACGCAGCAATTGTTCAGCGAAGGCCACTTGTTCAGTGCAAGGGAGAAATGGTTGATAAACTTAATTTCTCATTTACAGTGGCTTTAACTGCCCTAGAGAAGGAACATGGATTTTAAATTCTGACCATTATTTAAATTAATTGCAAAATTCTAACTGACTTCCACCTGATTAAAATGACAACTTGAATTTACAAATATCCAAGTGGCTTTCTTCAGGCATGGAAAAGTAATTTCCAGGAGGGTTCAGTAAATGCCCAATGACATCTGCAGCCCCTGTTCTCAGCTTATTTTGAATGACTGGTGTGGTTTGATTGGTCTTTCTGCACTTCACTCTTCTACTGATTACCAGCAGGACTGCTCATCCCTATGCACTAGCACAGCTGGACTGTAGGTGGGAAGAGAGTAAAGAACCAGGGAGCATCCCTTCTCCTGGAGGTTTTGGTGCCTGGACGTGGGTTGAGCTAGAGCTGCTCCTCAGCATAGAGGAAATTTAAATTGAAGCTGGATTTTTTTTTTTTTTTAGTTGCAATTAGAGGACACCCCAATTGGTAAACGTGCTTGTATTTCATGTGCTTGAAGGTTTCCAAAAGCCTAAACTTGGCATGCCGAATAGTTCAACCTATTTGACCAGACTGACCCCCAGCTCTGGTTTGTACCCTCTCTGGGCAAACCTTTGCTTAAGTTTCAGTTCCTTCGGATACACAGTTTTCCAGGAGACTGTCTTTCCCCAAAAAGCTAGAGTCAAATATGGGTGACATGCATATATAACTTTCCTTAAAACTGGTATTTCAGCACATGGCACTGGGTGAGCAGTTTGTGGCATTTGTGTGCAAGACAAGAGATGGTGCTGTGTTCAGGAATAGTTTGACTCCCTGGACTTGTGGTTTGCAAGGAAATATGAAGCTATTTGGTTTGGGGCCTCTTCCCACAATTTTCTTAAATCTGTTATTTTTACATGCTGCATGCTTTTCTTTTTGTGCAGCCACAGTTTTCCAAGGAAGGCAGACCATTTTTCCACAGCCTCACCCCTAACTTTAGCCTGGAGAGAAAGAGGCTCTCAGGGGACCTTCCCACTCTCTACAAACAACCTGAAGGGAGGGGAGGTTGTAACCTGGTGGGGGTTGGTTTGTTCTCTCAAGTAAGAAGTGACAAGATGAGAGGAAATGGCCTTGTGTTGTGCCAGGGGAGGTTTAGGTTGGATACTAGGAACAATTTCTTCACTGAAACGGTGGTCAGGCATTGGAACAGGTTGCCCAGGAGAGTGGTGAAATCACCATCCCTGGAAGTGTTCAAAAGGTGTGTGGATGTGGCATTTTGGGACGTGATTCAGTGGTGCTGGGTTAACAGCTGGACTCGGAGATCTTAAGAGTTCTTTTCCAACCTTAATGGTTCTACGATTTTACACTGCATTTTTGTTGTTTGTAAGAGGAAAATTTCACCTGCAATTCCCAAGATTGGCTGCAAGCACCTCATCCTACAGTCACACTCACAGAACCCCTGACACAGCCTGAGAGCACCAGCTTGGCATATAAGCTGTTTTGCAATGGCTCAGCGGCCATTTCAAGATTTGAAGGTAGTGACGACTGGGGAGAGCGGCAGGGAGAGTGCTGAGAGCCCGGCCCAGAGCAAACATCCTCCTGGCCTCAGGTCCAGGCACTCGCGGGGGCCCTGGGCTCCTCCGGCTGGTGCTCCAAAACTTCTTCAGCAGCAAATGTCCGGGTCTCCTCAGGCCTCTGTTTAACCCCGCCCGCTGCAGGCTGCCCTGACAAAACCTCATGTTTCCCTCCCGGGGTGACCGCACTCACTCCCGCTCCCGAGCCCCGTGTTCCCGTGGCAGGGGGGGCCTCCCCCCGGCGGGGCATGACTGAGGAGGCACAGCCGGGCTGGGGAAACGCCCGCACCGCGCCTGGGAGGGCTCGTCCAAGTGCAGTCGGTGGTCGAAGAACAACCCGATGCCCTCAAGCCTGGGTGCCCCGCCGGCCTGCTAGCAGCTTGGAGGAGAGGCGGGCATTCATAAAACCCCTCAGTAGTGTTCTGGATCTGTGCTCCTCTCCCCTTCCTCACTTGCTAACGGGGGCTTTTATCACTTCCAGCCCGGTGTTTCTCAACCCGCTCAGCTCGGGGCAGAGAGCCCAGCGCGGTCCCAGGTGCTTTGCCAGCTGTGGAAGAACGCGCTGAGGGCTGACTGCCGGCGCTGGCGTGGCAAGGCTTCGCACGGGGCAGCGTGGGCCATGCAGGCCTCGTGGCCTTGGGAATCCTCGGACTTATTCTGCCCAGCAGAATGCTAACTATGAGAACACAGGAAAGAAGATGCACCGATCTCATTCGTGTCAGGAAGCCATGGGAAAGGTGTTTTTCCTGGGCGAAGGTGGTGGGATGTGTACTGCCCTGTCAGACACACGTTCTGAGGGCTGGGTAAGTACCTCGACCCTGTCCCGAGCGGGAGTCAGAGCAGGCGGTGCTGCACTCACCCTGCTCCCTATTTCCAGGCAGGATTTGGCTTGTGCCAGGCAGGTCAGAGCGTGAGACTGGTGGGACCTGTGCCTGTCTATGCAGACATGCCCACGGAGTCTGTGGAGGTGTTCAGTAAAGATCTTATTTGCACTTAAGAACCTCCCGAATTCAGTGTGTCTCAAGGAGGAGGGCGTAACACTCAGTCATTGCTAAGCATTGACTGAAGGTGGGGTTCTTTAGCAATCATGCTGAGGTTTCACAGAGCTGTAGGAGTTAAGAAGAGGCATGGTACACTGCATGCTGGTTCCCTCAGTTTACTCAGGGTCAGCCTCAAGAGGTTTTCATGGTTGTTATCTGAGGGATCAAAAAGAAATCTCATCAGTACGTCCTTGCCCTGATAACTGCTACTCTGCATGGATCCTTCGATGGTCTGCAATGAGTGAGACAACCAAGCAACCAGTGAGAAATGGGAGATTTACAAAAATGAATTGCACTTCTTGGCTAATATGCACTGATGAAGAAAGTCTGGCCTAGCTAAGCTTTGGGTATGCTAATGTGGGAATGCATAATGAATGTCATGGAGTCACTGCCTCTGTGCCTTTGGAAGGGACTAGCACTCCCCATCCCATCCTTCTGCCATTTTCCCAGACTGCAAGCCCTCAGCTCCAAGGCCCATCTCTCACTAGGTGTGGGGATGACATCTTGCACAATGCAATTGTTGTATCTGGTGCTTTTAGGCACCAGAGAGCATTTCTGCTAATGACTATTCCTTGCAGGAACCCCTGTGGTGGTGCTTCTGTTGAAAAACAGGAAACTATAGAAATAAATCTCTTCCTCTCTAGGGTGTTTTGTGGTTCAAGCAGGGTTACAATGCAAGGGACCACTTTTGCCTTGCCATTGGCTTGGTGTGACTGTAGGCAAGTAATTTCTTCTTTCTGGAGTAACTTCCTGTCTCTGAAAGTCTGAGAAGCCTGTTTCTGATGTTAAAAATTGTGTGTGGAATCAATTGTGTAGCAGTAAAGGAGTGTTTTGTTCTTGTTCAATTGTCTTTTATTATTTACCACATCAAAGAAGAAGGTGATGGAGGTCATCAGCATACCTTTTGAGGAATACTGGATTCACTGAAAAACAGTTTTGCAGAACAAAATTATCTGTGAGTCTGGGTTGAGTTCAGTGAATTGTTTTGGGCAAAAATGAAGATGGAGAACTTTTTCAAGGAAAGGTTTTTTTGACAGCCTCAGAATAAAGTGTGACACATTTCATGGAAAGTGATGTTTGTTTAAATCACTACAATATCTAGGGAGGAAAATGGGATGTGTAGTGTGGCCTGGGGGAGGGAAGAGCTCAGAGCTGACTGAAAAAGCCTCAAAAAACCTTGAACTGCCTGAGGTCAGACTAACTTATGGGTTATGATAATTTCTTTTCTCAGCCATCATTCAAAGCTCTGTGTCCTCATCATTATAAGCCTGGACTGATGAGAGGACTCCCTGATGCTTTTCTTATCTCAGAGTTACAGTTTGCTGCTGCTCTCACCTGCAGGAAGAATTTGGCTTGCACCTCAGTGAAGAACACAGTGGAGTGATAACAATTTCCAAATAACTACTTGAAACTGGTGACTGTATCCTACGGATGGGCTTTAGGATATGGAGCAAGCCCCTAGAAGGGCTGCCAGCCTTCTTTTCCTCATTGAGTAGGAAGTGCTCAGCATCATCCTCTACACGCCTCTGACACACAGCTTTGTGTATCTCCAGGACACTGGGAGGGAGCCCTGTTTTCTGAGACAAACAGTGCCAGGCTCAAGCTGTTTTCAGTTGTGTTATGTGGTGTCCCCGCTGTGTTCTAATCTGTTTGAACTGCAGATAGATTGTCGTATGGGGAAAAGCTCCTAAGAGACAAACCCTATCTATCTGTTAGTTTGGTAACGAGCCCTGAAGCCTTGGAGGACGAGGGAGAAACTGCTGCAGCTATGCCCCAAGATTTGGTGGTGACTGTGAGGTCTTTATGTTGGGAAACGCTGTTTTTTGGGTTTTTTTTCCTTGAAACTGAGGGGCTGGACTTGGTGTCTGTAGTTGTTTATGTTTGAATGTGCTGATGGGGAAATTGAGGGGTCCTTCTGTAAGAACTTGATTAGTAAGGGTCAGGAGTGATAAAATATTTGGAAGACGTGTAACATCATCTTAAAAGCCTGGTTCATCCATCAAACGTGGACGTCAATGAAGAAGCACTCTGCGCTACGTGCTGGATTGCATCCTGTGTGTCTCTGATGCAGCAGTGACTCGGGATGAGCTCTGCAAGTTGGAGAGCCCGTGTGTAACACCACTGCTGCAGCGGGCAGACGCGAGGCTCGCGGAGCACACGCCAGTTCCCGGACTGGCCAGGCAGTGGCACTGAAAGCAAAGCTAAAGCCCAGACGTCAGCCCTGGCAAGGCGTGTGCTGGTACACGGGAGGTGCTGGGCAGGCTCTCTTGTGCTGGGAGGATGGAGCAGGGATGTGGAAGGAAGGTCAGCTGCAGTTTGCAGAGCACAGGGAACGTTCTCCGTCCCTCGCCGTTTGGGAGTTTGCTCTGTTAGCCTAAGTGCTCACAATGTGCTTCTGCACTCCCAGCTGGCTTCCTGGGGCTGTCATTCACGGGGGCTGTCACCAGAGGAAAGCGAGGGTCTTTGTTGCTTGCTCAACTTGCCCTGCAGAATTACAGAGTCTTCAGCTTTTCCTTCTGCAAGAGAGATGTATTTTCAGCCCTCTTTTTATTCTGCCTCATCTGTCCCATGAAAGACATGCTGACTTGGCTTACAGAGTGCCTGGATGCAAAGAGAAGCTGAAGGCAGAAGTGTTCTTAAAAGCACGTGAAAAGAAGGGAGTGTCTGCATGGCAAAGGTTCTCACTGTTAGCTAGCGACAAAGGCAAAGATTTCCTACTGATTTTCTAAATTGCAGAGTTTGCACAATGCAACAAATGGGTTTGAGCTGTTGTGCTTAAAATGGCTGAAAATATTTTGATGAAATAGTTTTGTTCAGAAAACACTTCTCAAAAGGGGGGTGGTTTTGATTAAACTCTGCTCGGATGAAAGAGAGAAATGATTGCATGCTCTATTACAGCGCAGAGCATGGGAGTTAACAGCACTCATCAGGACAGCAGGAGCTGAGAGAGAATGCTGAATGCGAGTTTGGGTGAATGTATCCCAACTTTGTGTACCAGGCTGGGATTTTTTGGGTAAAGTTTTTATCAATTCATCCTATTGAAACAGTTCCACTTTGTAGAAGAGAAATAATGATTAGCCCTGAGAAAGCTGGGTTCAAGACACTGTTTGGTTGAAGCTGTGATGTTTATGCAGTGTGAAGAAGCTCCAGCAGCAGAGATTGTAGCATGCCCAGTAGCCTGCTTGGAGGAGACCTGCTGAAAACTCAACCTGGACTTGAAGAGTCTCACCCTGTTCTAGTTGATAGCCCCTCACCACTGGGGTACACATGCATTTATTTCAGAAAGGATTTGAGAGGCCTTGTTTTTATTTTAAAATGGGCTTTTTCAAAGTTGCAAAAAATCTCTTTTAGGTTGGTAACCCATTTTCTACCCAATATTTGTCTCAGTAGAACAGCTATGGGAGTGAAATGCAGGATTTACTGTGCAGTGTGTTCATATCCATGCAGTCTCTAATGGAATAGGACAACGAAACTCCAACTCAATAGGTTTCTCTAGTTTCCAGATAAATTCTAAATTGGAAACATTGCCCAGAATGCTTGCTAGAAATCTTTGAAAATACATGAACATAAGTTTCCTTTCAAACTCTATTAGGTATTATCTGTGAAGTAACCAGGCGAGCACAGGGCACAGAGCACTGAACCCCTGACCTCCTCAAATTAAAAAGTGAATCTGAATTAAAATAACCCCACTGGATGGGCAGGCTCCCTTGCTGCTTTGGCTTTGCAGGTCAAACACGGTGAAAACAAACAATCTCCAACCTTGTGCCCCATTTCAGAGCATCATCTGCCTTGTTCTTGTACAGTATCTCCTTCACTGGTACTACAGCTATCCCCCTCCCATGTGTAGGGGCAGAAAGGCTGATGGGCCAGTCCAGATGTACTGTGGGTTGCCAGCTGACTCCACTGGAGGATCATCTGGTGCCCCAGACTATCTGAGTTCATGTGCAGTGTTGTTCACGATGTTCCTACTGCAACATGGGATTACCATCTGCAACCTTTGGTTGCCTTTAAGTGCTGTTCTTTCCTCAAGGTGTCTTTAAGGAATGCAGTTATTGCAACTTGACTTCCTTTGGTTTTCCAGCCTCTGAACAAGAAATCGATTCTACGTGGTGTGTTTGGCCTGTAAATGAGCAGAGGAATCACAGGGGTTTCAGTTAGCAGTGGTCTGCACTCTGCATCTACCACGTCTGCAGCAGTGAGGGACTGTGGTGTGCAAACAGACCTGAAAGAAGCCTCTTCTTTGGCCTGTGAGGTCCTGTGGCTTTATGTAAGCAGCATGTAGAGAGTCCCTGAGACAGGAAGGGATGGAACCAAAGGGACTTAGTGTGTCCTAAAATACAAGCCAAACCTGCTTGGGATGCAGAAAGCTATTTTTCTTTCACTGCTAGCTCCACGCCTCTTGCCAGGTGGGAACGTGCAGGCAAAAACCTGAGCTCCTGTCAGTCCCAGCCTGGCTGCCTGTGCCTTACATCAGCATTCCCCTCAGCTAACAGGTATATTGCTTTCCTCCTCTGCTGTCTGTCTCTGATTGATGCTGTCATTTGTGTATTGAGACAACCAGAGCTTATAAATCCTTCCAAATACCCTGTTATTAAAAAGGGATCTCACCTTCAGCTTCAGGGTAGCAAGAAGGGCTCATTATGCTTCTGTTTGTTAGCTGTGCTTGTGCAGGCAGCACCTCTTGAGGCTGGAGATAGCGCTTGGGTGTGTGGTGTAACGCAGGCAGTGAGTAGGTCGCATGTGTCAAAAGGCATCTCGAGGGCAGGCAGAGATTTCAAAGGCAGCAGCCTGCAGAAATTGAGATATTTGCACCTGCACTGTGAGGGCTGGCAATGTGGAGACAGGCATTCGTGACTTCCAAGTGACTGCTCTCTCCAGAGCAGTTCAGAGTGATGGCACCAGCCCAAGGACCCTTTCTTGTTGTTCCTTTCCTGTGGCTGAGGGTGGAGATAGGTGTAAAACCAGAAGCCCAGCTTAGCAGTTGCTAAGTCTGCCTCACAGAGCCCATTTGCAGGGCCAGAAACAGCCAGGATGAGCAAGGCAGGCACTGTTACGAACCAATGAGAAGCTCCTCATCCTGCTCCCTCCTGTGTCCTATGGGCTCTGCTTCCATAGGGGAGGGCAGGTGTTGACCGGCCGTACACCAAACCTCACTTACAGGCTGGAATACAAAAATATTTATGAGAAGAATCATCCACGTACAGATTTGGCAGTATTGACTGTCTACTTCATGTCACCTCCAAAAAACCCATAAAGCTGAGGCAAATGTCTATCTCTGTGCCCAGGTGGATTGAGTTTTCCTGCATTCTGAAGGTTTCTTCCCCATTTTTTATTATTTTGCCTCAGGCAGAAGGGTCTGTTTTAGGGCTAGTGTAATAACTATCATAACTTTGTCAGGCTGACACATCAGTATGGTGCCAATCATGGTTATAGAGACCCTGGGACCACTTCATCACAGCAGCTTCACTCCAAGGCTCCTTTTAATCTTTCCTAATAAAATTTAAATGACAGTAGCTGTTCCAGTCATGAACCAAGAAAAACCTCTCGTATTATTTCCTCCTTTTCTTTTTCTTAGTGTTGGGTTCCCTGTTTTATAGTGACTAATTTATATGAGAGCTAACATCTTCCAGAGCTGGCTATGTGAGTCTGAAACAAGTGGCACTTCTTTTTAGTGACTCTCTTCTCAGCAGATAGGATTTTTCCAGAAAGATGCGGAAAATTGTATAGTTGGGCTTTTGCCATCCTCTTCATAATCCAGGCTGAGGTTCCTGAGGCTTATGGGTGGTTTTGACAAGGAGCTGTTATTGAGCTTGGGTAGAAATTTGCTGCAGGTTTTTCTAATCAGCCATAAGAGAACTGACCCACTGGTGATGCTGAGGTACCTGTCAGTCCCACATTAAGTGAGCCAATGCTCCTCACATGCTTCCACTTTTCTCCTCTCCCAAGCAGAAGATGGTAGAAGGAGGAGTTTAACAAAACTGCACAACCTCCTCTGTTTAAGCATGAGTGGCATTAAATGGCCTGCCCTGCTGGGAAGTGGGCCTGGCACTTGGAAGGAGAGGTAGAGTGGTTTTTAATAGATTTTTGGATCCTGCAGGCTTTACAGTCCACAGACTTGGAGCAGCCCCTGAGAAAAAAAATTTTTGGCACTGAAAGTCAAGCCACAGAAGACAGTCTCAGCCTTCCTAAAGTGTGAGGGGTCAGAGAGCTGTTTGGAAATCCTGTGGCTTGAACCTCTGTTTGAGCTGTTTCTATCACTGAACACAGTGGGACTGGAGCAATAATTTGGATTATGTCTATGTCTTTTGCTTATTTTTCATTTAACCTGCTGATGGCCTATGTCTTGTACTGTTTTTCAGATCCACTGAGAGTAACTGCTCATGACTGCATTAGTGGGAATGGATGTTTATGACTGGTCCCTTGGTGGTTGCAAAACCCATCATGCTTCATCAAAATATAACACTCAGTGTGGTTCAAGCAAGCGTGTTTTTCTGGTCTGTTCCTCAATCTGTTTCAAGCAGAAAGCTGGAGAATGACCAGAATCACTGAGGCTCTGAGTGTTGGTGGGAAAGAGGAAGGATGCTGGCGTGTGTGGGGGTGTCAGTCTGGTGGGGTGGATGCTGCCCCAGGCTAAACACCCCATGAGTGATGAGCTCATGTGCTGGGGTTGTGTGCTATGGAAGGGAAGTGCAGGATTGCTGGGCCAGATTCCAAGCATTGCTATGTTCCCTCTGTGTCATTCATAGGTCATGAAACTGGAGGGAAGGCAGGGGACTGCACTGGTAATGTGAAATCCAAGTGCTGTGGCAAAGAGGTGGGAGATGGGGATGGATGTCATTACTCATTTCTCTTAACCTTTCATACAGTGAATTTTCACTGGCCTAGTATGGGGAAGACCTGCTCCAGGTCCTGCACCAGCACAGGCCTCCTCTTTGACATCAAGACTTTTTCTTCCTTTCTTTTAGGAATTGGCCAAGTCTCACATGTAAAGAAAAAGTCAGTGAATTTAATCAAGGTATCTTCCATCTCCTTTCAGAATGCACACCAGGGAAGGTGATATCTGGGGCCTTATTAATACTGCAGCAGTGAAATGCCTATGGCACAAGCAGGCCTTGATTTACATGAGTATAATAGACATCAGACTGGGATCTTCAGACTTCAGTGTCCAAGGCCTGCAGAGTTGGATTACATTTTCCTCCTTGGTGATGGAAATGAAGTCGTGGGGGAAAATGAGTTGTTTGGTCTCATCTGAATTCTTTCTGAAGTAGTGTTGCCTTCAGAAACTCTAACTGGCAGCCAGTGCCTCTCTTCTTGGCAGTCTCAGCAGGGAAAACAAGGAATTAGTGTACTGGGACATTTTCTGTCTGAAGTAG
This sequence comes from Corvus brachyrhynchos, assembly GCF_000691975.1. Taxonomy (NCBI): domain Eukaryota; kingdom Metazoa; phylum Chordata; class Aves; order Passeriformes; family Corvidae; genus Corvus; species Corvus brachyrhynchos. Next base: position 8,869,209 of record NW_008239283.1, on the reverse strand, counting down.
TGTTCCCTTCAGAACCTCTAACTGGCAGCCAGTGCCTCTCTTCTTGGCAGTCTCAGCAGGAAAAACAAGGAATTAGTGATCTGGGAACAACATTTTTGGCATGTCTCAGCCATCCATGTTATCTCATTTAGCTACAAGAGGGATTGTTACCAGGAACATCTGTGGTGTCTGGGTGGAGGATGAGAGAGCATCTAGGAGACACACTGTGCATCCCAACCTCTGTCACTTTCTGGAGTCAATCCCAAACAGACCATCTTTGAAGGAGATTTTATCTTTTGTTTACGTTTCCTATCTTTACTCAATATCCATGTCCTTCCATCAGCCTACACCTTTCTGCATGACTGTTTGGCCCATACCCACTGGCATCATTGTCCTCTGGTGCTGATACCTTTCCAGCACGCCTTGCTGGAGATCTGGTCCTTTAGCAACCCTGCATGTTCTGGGAGACTTGATCTTCAAAGACTTCTGGCTAAACTGTATCTGTCTCAAGAACTTGGATGTTGCAAGGCACTATCAGCTCTTTCTCTTCTAAGTTTTTTGGAATTGGCTCATTCAGAAACGCTGCCTAGACTGACATTTGTTTTGCTGCCTGTTTTCAGTACTTAGTACTTCTCAAGTTTTAGATGTTGTGGGGGAAAGTGAACTAAGCTCATATGTGTAAGGGATGCTAACATGAAGGTAGGTATCCTGATCATTTGGCCTGTGGAAATTGTTTTTGTAGTAAGATGGGAGTTTTGGCTGCTGCTTTTGCAGGAGATGACTGTGAAGACTATGTACGTGGGTTCTCACCTATTTCTTATTACAGCGGTGTTCTTGGGTACCATTTATCGTCACTTCTCTTCTGTAAGAATTTTTTTTAAATTACAGCAGAAACTAAGAAATTGGGGGAAAGTTGGCATAGTTTCTATTTTTCCTCCTTTGGGTATATGTCCTCCTATGGCATATGTCCTTGCCCCATTCTAAACTGAAAATACCCCCTAAGGGTTGTCTCCCCAGGGACCACCTTGTTCCCACTGAGGCAGAACCAAAGTCACTCATGTCATATGGATTTCTGCCAGTAGTCTGAGTAGTTCAGGGGCTGTTTTCAGGGTGGATGAGGACCTTGCTTCTCATTTTCAAGGGACTAAATCCTTTTGAGCTCAGTCTAACCCATATAAAGATTTAAAAAGATGCCTTGAGTTTGCTACAGACTAAAGCCATCCAGAGACACTTTCTTGAGCCTATTGCTTTTGGTGGCTCTCTAAAGAACATCATAAATGGTCAGTTTTGGAGCTTAACAGACCCTTAGGGGGTAACTGAGGCTCAAAGAGATACAATAACTCAGGCAACACCTTTTAAACCCCTTTTCTTTTCTCTTACATTTAAAATCCTGTACCCCTGTGCCTTTTTTTACCATGTGCAGTTTCTAGCAGAGAGCACCCAGAGTTCTGTTTATAGGGGACTTGGGTGTGAATTATTACCTGTGAAGCTTGCAGTCAAGGTAGTGGGTTATAATACTAATTAAGGCAAATGTCACAGCAAGAGCATGCTGACGTTGTCAGAATTAATGGCCCAGAGCATTACTACTTAGCACACCTTTCGAAGTTAATGGAATCGTATTAATTGGGATCTTGGAGGGACTGAGGGACACAGAGTACATCACTCCTGAGCAGCACCTCTGTTATTACATTAGAGCTGGAATAGCATCCAAGTTCCTCCTTTAGGCCCCTTTTGCACAACCATTTCACAAATGGGTGGCCCTGATAAGGCCCAGGGGAAGGTTGTTTGGTTCTAGGGTAAGAGGTGAAAAAGTCTGTTCCTGCTGCGGTTGCAGAGAATCACTCTGCCTCCAGAAACCAGTGCTGGGGACTGCCAAAATGCCTCTGGCACAATACTGAAGGGACAAGGAGATGTGTTCAAAAATACTGTGTACCCTTGTCCCTGAGTCATTCTGCAAATTCATCTCCCCTGCACAGCGCTTGTTGCAATGAGCACAACCCAGGGTATTGGTGCAAGGCACAGTGTCAGAGCACTAAAACAAAGTGTCTGTCAGCAATTCTGAGTTCTTTTGGATATTAGCCAGCTGTGGTAGCACTGAGACCAGCACAATGCATGGTTAGACCTAATGCCAACAAAATTCTAGTTCTGAAATGGAAAACAGCAAATCATGGGCGGCATTTGCTTTCTTTGGGGGAAAAAAAAAAAAAAGCCTGAGAAGCTGGTACTTATAGAAAACCAAAACTCAAAACTTTTAATACAGTGCTTTGAGCAGATGAGGAAAAAGAAAAAAATCCAAGTTTTCTACTGAGGATTTTGATTCTAAAGCAGAATGTTCTCATTTTCATCCAAGTTTTCCACATGGGGGAAATAATTTTTAAGCATCTCTCATATAAAGTAATTAACCATAGATGAGAAATGGATGATTTCAGAATAAAAGGAATACATACTATCTTTAGATAATGGTACTAAATCCATTGTGCACTGGAATGGAAGCTTTTATGATACTGTAGATTTTCTGTGCCATTTTATCCTTGCTGAGTTTAGATTTTAAAGAAATTACTTAGCTATGAGAAAACATGTTTTTCTGTATTAACAGGATTACAATTATTAATTGTCCTTTGCAACGTTAATGGGATGTATGTTCATGATTACTATTGACTAAATTTGTAGAGTTTCACATTCTCTCCTGGGTTAGCATAGGGGAAACATTCATATTTGCTAGAAATGGTGATGATTCGATGTCAACTCAGTCACCTACTGCATGGAAGTAGAAACAACAGCATGGTTGAGCCAGTGCTGCCCTGATGGGAAGATTCCTCTCAGCTCCATGCTGGCCTCTCTTCCCACCTCGGACGCTGGACTGCAGTATCTCTCCAGAACTCATCCCATATGGTGCTGGTCAGCTGAGTAGGAGCTGGAGTATGTGAGCCCTACATCTGTTGCAGGCTTCCTGCATGATATTGTACACACCTCAGCCTCATTGCTGGGTCTGCTGTGCAGCCTGAAACTGGCTGCAAGGGAGGACAGGGTTTGCCAGCAAAAGCCCTTCTGCTCAGGGCACTTTCTCTCAGGGCTTCTTACCCTGACCTGACCTGCAGAACTGCTTTGCTCCCAAGCAAGTGCAAAGCGCTCCTGGCTGTTTAAATCTGTCGCAGTTCTGTTTGAACTGAAAGATTCCTCTGTTCCTCAGCGGAGTGTGTTGTAAAACAGTGACATTTGTTAAATGGAGAACACATAGGGCAACGGCTCCATCAGCTCTGAGGAGACAGTGAGTAATGATCTCTTAATATCTGAGAACTTTAAAGCTACTATAATATTCCTCAAAGTCAGGGTAGTGTGGTGGGGCCCTGCACAGCTATCCTGTGTTCAGGGGCAGGTCGCTGCTGAACATGCAGCCAGACACTGTTCTTCAGCATCATCACTGCAGAGGGAATCATTAGTTGCTGTGCAATGTGCATCACACCCTATACAGATTTATTATTTACTTGTGAGCATTGCTGTAGCACCCATCACTCAGCTGGTTACCTGCGCCTGCCAGACACTGTGCACTTTGCACTTGGAGTGGTGTTTGCTCTGCCCTCTTCCCGACACATATCAATGTGCTAAGCCTCAGTGCATTTGGGAAGGAGGTAAAAGTTCCACAGCTGTCACCACAAAAGGAGGAATGGAGGAGAAGGTCATGTCTGTCAATGAATGGGAACTTGTGGTACAGCTGGATGGGGATCTTGCTGTTTTGGATCCCTCAGACTTGTGATGCTAGTGATCTCTGTCTGGTGCCATGGCTTTGTCTTATCCCTTGGGCAAGGTCCTGGCTCTGCAGAGCTCAGAAGAAAAGGCAGGACAATAACTTAATTATGCTGTCTCTTCCCCTCTTGTGCCAATCTTTTGAGCCGTCCTGGGCACATGAAGAACCTGTGAAGGCTCTCTTTCGGCCACCATGACCTCTGCTGCCATGCGCAGCACAAAGCTGAACTGATCCTCGTCTGTCACATGAAGATGCGCATTTATGCTATTTGAACCTTGGCCAAATAACAACTAAGTGGTAACGAACTGTATTTTTGGCTTCAGAGTCTCTGGGACAGAGGGGTGGAAGCAGAGAGATGATTTATAGCCTCAAGCCTGTTATTTAGAAGCAGTCATGCTCCTCATCTTTCTGTAGACAAATGGGAAGAGTTGTAAATTTGCCATATACAGTCCCTTGAGCTAATGCTTATGGGAAATGTAATTTTAAAACATTCATTTGTCCTGGAGAACTGATCCTGAACAGCACTGCCATGGAAATAGGTACAAAACCTAAAAATAGGTGGATACGCTCCATACCATCCTTAGTATAAAGAATTTACTATCAATATAGACACAACAGAAGAAGCAGGAGGGAAATTAGGTCTTCTGAGTGGCAATTCACCTTATTAATCACTGCCACTGATGACTAGTTAAGGACTAATTAAAGGCTAACAGTGGGTCAGGAGAAGTGAACCAGCTACCAAATATGCATGACAGCATTGGGCATTTATTCCCTAACCGATCACATAAACCTGGAGGTGTACCCCCTCCTTTTAGTAAGCATGGGACTACCCGTATTTTAGAATTAATTGGAAAAACAATTATGCCTTGTTTCTAAGGGAAGATCTTGTGTATATGTCTGTGGGAATACATGCACTACATGAGATAAGGTACAAAGTGTGTAGGTCAGGATCAGGCCTTAGAATTTTTGCACTTCTTCCTTTCTGGACACTTTTATGAGGGCAGTGTTGTTCTGTAGAACCCACCCCATGCAGAAGCATTTGTTAGAGTAGGAGTGGTGAGTTTTGTTTGCAAATAGTCTGGTGTTTTAGTATCATCACTCCCCCATGCCTGTGCTTACCACCCACATCAGGAGTTTAAGGAAAAGGTGAAATACATCTATTTTGTGTACTTTATCTGTTTTCCTTGCAAATCTTCTTTCCATCTGCAATGGGGATTTTTGAGAGGTAATGTAAAAGTCAATAGATCCAGTTAAATGGATTGGATTCCCTTTTAATTCTAGTAATTGTACTGGCTTGACTGGAGTTGTTACTGATTTACAAGGAATTGCCATTTGTGCCATGGACTTCTTCTGTGAAGGAAGAAGCCAAACCTCTGTAATACTTTATGTCTCAGTTTCTCCTCTTCCACCTTCACAGTCTTGTTCCTTGCTGTGAGTGGAAAGAACCAAGTGCAGTGAATCTCCAGTGTCTGCTCTGGCTCGTGGACAGAGCTAATGACAGGTCCTCAGAGTCCCAGCTAAAGACTATGGCATGAGCCTTCTGGCTGTCCTGCTTAAGGCTTCCACTCATATCTGAAGCACACAATTTTTTCCTACTTCACTATTATAATGAAGTATGGGGGTAAGACTTTGCCTATTTGTCTGGGGCTGCATCAAAGTAATGCTACAAGCAGATGAGAAATTCCTTTGTGCTCTGGATCTGCCATTCTTCTGGTGTGTACATGGATCAACCATGCCTTGAAGCTTTGCAGGGCGTGATGAAATGGGGCTTCGCAGGGTAGCTGCAGCAGACTCATGGTCCTGGGGATGTCAGGGTTCTGTTTGCCTGCTGGTTCCCCTGGTCCTGCCTGGGTGTCTCAGTGCTGTGCTAGTACACTGTGTTCCTTTGCTAGCACTGTTACCTTCCTTAGATCTGGTGCTCTCTGGCTGTTATCTCTCTTTCCCACACAGCTGTTAGGTGCATTTCTCTTTTAACTGGGTGTTTCATGTATCTGGCAATGGTGAATGTCCTATATTTTCCAGCACCGCTTTTGTTGCTATCTGCATTTATTTATTTCTCTCCCTCCCAGATATAGTGTTGCTGTCATGGCATTGGGTCCTCCCTCACTGCAAAGAGGCAGAAAGAAAAAAATCACTTCATAAATTCCCCCATTTCATCAGCTGCTGATTCCAGTTCACCCCTAACATTTTTACTGGAGTAATCGTCTTGTTTACTCTCTGTCTGGTACAGACTTGTCCACAGTGCATTATGCTTCCTGGGAACCTCTCTGGATGCCTGGTACTCAATATCTCTTTCTGGTTCCTTAATAATCCTCCTAACTCACTTCGCCTTGTTTTTATAGGTCTTCTCGTCCCCTTGCAGGTAGTTCATATCTTTAATACAATTCTCTTTATTGCTTGTACTCCTCTTTGCCTTCCGGCCTGAACACATTGGCCTCTAATGCCTCGGGTTTTGCTCCTAGTCTAGACTCCTGTAATTAGCACTGAGCTCACAGAAGGTGGAACAGTAATTTTACAGAGCTGCCCGTGAACCTGTGCATGTGAGAGAGCTTCCAGGGGCAGAGCCTGGGTTTCTCTGCCCCCCAAACTCTCTGTCCCCCAAACTGTCTGCCCTTGATGCTCCAAAGACCCTGCTTTTCCTTTCCTTTTCTGTGGTCTATTGTTATTTCAAGTACTAACTTTGACTTGTATTAGACCTGTTTGGCAATTACCACAGTGGAGCTTGGCCTGCAGGTGTCTCCTGCTTGCAGATAAGAAATGTGCCCCTCTGGTAGTACTAGGATGGCTGTTATCTCTCATTTTTAGGCTTCTATCTGCAGAAAGTCCGATGCCAGGTCAGTGGATGCAGAGGGGTGAGTTTGACTGGGTGCTCTAAGGCATGTGGAAATTAACATTGGTCTCTCTACCTGGACCTTTTCAAAACTTAATGTTTAAGTTAGAAAAAAATCTAAGGGTATTCCAGTATTGCACTAAAGCTGGGAAGAACTGGTGAAATTAATGACTGATGGAAATGGATACTAGGGTGTTCCATAGATCAGGGTCTCTCAAAGCAAGTGTGAATCCTCATGTTAGTTTGTTCTGCTTCACAGGTCCCTTTTATATTTGACATCATTGATTATGTGTACAATTCTTCAGATTTGGGACTGCTAACAGAACAGGAACATCTCCACAGGCAACACGTTAACAATGTGAAAATAAAAATCCTTTCTCCTTCACATTGGCAAGATAAAACGAAGTGCTCTCCATGTCCCTGACCTGTCACCCAGGTTCCCATCTTGCTTTTTTGTCTGTGGCAGTAACAATGATAAGTGACCCAGCAGGATGGCTTTCCATTGAAGGAAAGGCCTGATAGCTGAAATGCTGTGAGGTTATTCAGAGGAGCAAAGATCCTGAGGAACAATTACATCTTTTCCTTAATGGCAAAAAAGCTATGTCAGTATGACTTCATCTTCCTGGTGTGCAAAAGCTACAGATGTGCTTTTAAGGCCCTACAAGAGTTAGCATCTGCATAGCGTGTCCTGTGTATAGTATTGCTCTGCTTTGTTGCTGGAACTTTGAAACACAAAAGCTTGCATTAAAGCGGAGGAGACCACAACCAAATAATACATAAGGGCACTACACAGGAGTATGTGTGATTCTGGTGTAACAACAAGAGGCAGTGGGGGCTTTGGCTTTGGAGAGGAGAATGGTGCTGAGAAGTCCAGGATTCTTCTGTTTTCAGAACCAAAGTATGCCATAGAAACCTGTTTGCCTTTTTCCCTGGGTATCATTACAAAAATTAATAGATATAGGTAAGAACACAGTGTGTAAAAAGACACTGTTTCCTAAGAAGTTACAAGCAAAATTAATTTCAGTTTTCTGGGAAGTAAGTGATACCCAGGCTTCAGGGACACATTTTGGATGGTTAGACTATGAAATGCATGCTCCTGTCTCAGAGAGGGGGGTACATGTGTGATTTTCTATTCTTGATTATTAATGTGTATATTTTCTTTGTCTTGTTGGAAGAGACAAAAACAGAAATGAGGAGTGTTCTGAGTAGTTCCCCATGCCTGTACTTGTGCAGGACTTGGCACGCAGCCTTCTGAATCTTCTGAGGCAGAGGTCCTTTCCCCTCCCTGCAAGTCATCCAACAATAGGCTGAGAAGACTTCCTCTCTTCCCAAGGAAAGGGTTGGGGATGAGCAGGTAAATTGCCTACCAGAAGAGTTGGTCTCCCTTCAGTGACTAGAAGAACTATGTCGATGAGAGTAGGTGTCATTGGGTTAGACTACAGGTGTCACTTTTGTTTAGCTGCAGGTACATGAGAGGTGTCCCACACCTGTGGTGACACTTGCAGGGATACTTAGTGGGATACATAGTGCCTCTATGCTTAAAGACTCTGGGAATTCTTTTATTCTGTAGAAAACAACGGAGTACTGAAGGAAAAAAAGTACTTTCCAGTTTGAGCAGTTGAGGAATTGAATGGTAAGATAAAATCCCATCATTCTGATTTCCCTGTTAGCTTCCATCTTCTGATATCATGCTTATTCTGACATCAGTCATGAGAACTTCTGGCTTGTGGAGTTAATGCTGCACTATGCCTTGGAGCAGGGCACACCATCATTTCTATGCTGTCTTTGTTTTAAGCATTCATAGGAATCCTGGACCTGAGGTGAAGTCTGGGAGTGAAAGCAAGACAGGCATCACAAGGGAGATGATCCTTTTTAAGGATTTTTTTTTTTTCATTCTCGTTTTCAAAATAATCTATATTGTCTTCCATTTCCAATTCCTCAGCAGTTTCAGAACATTTAATTAAAAGGTCATATCCATCTATGCCAGGTACCCTAGATAGCTTCTTCCTCCACTTTCAAGAGAAGCTGAATTTCCCTAGTGAGGATAAATGGGGAAAGTATTAGGTTAAAGTGGGTAGACACAGTTTCTGTGGAACACGTGGAGGAGGAAAGCATATGTAGAAAACACATCTCCTGACAAAACTGCTCAGGCAAGACATTAGTCACAGGCTGGGAGTCAAATGGCTTCCTGAATAACACCAGGGAACAGCAGCTTTCATCAAACAACGCATCACAATATGATAGTTTGGGGCAAATTGCTTAATGCATATGCATTTCAGCTTAACTCACTGTGAAATAAGGACAACACAGAGTTCACTCATCCCAAAAAGTAAATACATAGGGAAGGTAATAAGTTTCCCAGATATTCATGTCATGGAATGATTCATCAGAGTGTACTGTGCACTGAAGCTTATGCACTGCTGCCTGATCTTGACAAACATATCATTTCATATGGAGATATCTGGAAGCATCTACGTAATCATCCTGGATTGAAGAGGTTTCGCCAGCGTCCCAAGTGGGAGATTCCATTCTGTTCATGAGGAGTGCTCCTGCCCTCTTATACATGACAATGAAACTTCTGTACTTGAACACTCCAAATGCCAGATGCACATTTTCGATGCGTGCCCTCGTGCCCGCACATGGGGAAAGCTGAAGAGGCTCCATTCTCATACCCCTTAATCAGAAGGTTATTAAAATGTGAACTCCATAGTTAAAGCCGTAAAGCCAGTTTCATAACTCATGTAGTAATGTTCCCTCTATTTAATAAGGCTATTCGTTGATCTGCAGCAGCAAATTATACTTTTTGAGCATTTAAGTAATACTTCCACTTGGCTTCCAGTTTACGAGGCAATTTACTATTTCCCTGGGCTCACTAGTGCTGACTGTACAAAACTTCTGGTGTTGGGCATTTAGTCAGCATAGAAGCTTGAACAAAGTTATTGCTATTTTGTGCACAATATGGGAACGTTTCCTTTTAGAAATCTCCCCTTTGCCCAGCTACCACCAATACCATTGGAGCATACCCAATTCTAGAAAACAAATCCAAAAGGAATGGATTAATCCAAGTGAGTTACATAGGCAGCCAACATCAGGAACAGCTGGCCCAAAGAGGACACAGTGCCAGATTTCTAAAGCTGGACTCACCCGGTCACTGTCTCTTCAAAAGCACCAAAGGACCTGGTGTCTCCCCTGAATAATGGGAATTCAAACAGAGGAATCAGGTGCCTTTAAGAAAACTGTTTCAGAAGGATCCATTGAACAAGAACTGGTGGTATTTTTGTTTAGCCCTAAATGATTTGAAGACTATTTTTAAATTATCCTAAAGCTGTTTTGGTTTTCTATTTAGGTCAGCTCATGTAATGAGAGATATTGCTCCCCTATACAAACCTTCTCTCATCTGTGGTCTTAAACCATGGCCATCAGGATGGTCACAGCTGGAGTCCTCCACAGGCAGCAGAAGTTCCCTGACCCCATCCACTTGCCATCATGGTTGTTGAAAATTTGCCAGCACACTGGAGCTGATTCCTGGAGACAAAAATATCCTGCTTGTAATAGTCCTTTTCCCAAATGGATCGATCCTTCTTCAGCTAAAAGCCCCCTCTAGCCTGCATTATTTCAGAGTATTTCAGAACATTTTTGAGGCATTTCCTTTAGGTGGCAGCAGGAGTACAAGAATATTCAGCCTTCCTGGTCCCCTGTGCTGCTGCGATGGCATGGCTTTGTCCTGAAGAATGTAAATCCAGTTTTACAACCTTTTCATAGCCTAACACACATGAGAGTTTATTTTCGTTATTAGAGCAACTTATTGATGAGCTGAAATCATGAGTCAAGACCCCATCACCTGTCTGGGCAGTCCTTTGGGTCTCTGCATGTAAATGCTATGACAGTCTGGACACTTAACAATAATGGAAATGATGCAGACCCTGCCTAGACATCTATCTGGACTTGGTAGTGCCAACACATAACATTGTGATGGAGTGTGAAAGGAAGGGAGATGGGGAGGAGAACTCTCAAACTTGTGTTGCATGTTCACCTCTTCTAGAAGTTGAGG
>NW_008239283.1:8837467-8858578 GCF_000691975.1 Corvus brachyrhynchos | reverse complement strand
GATAGTCCTACTTTTTGCTTATCTGCTGGCAGGCCAAAAGATATTTCTCTATACCTCCCCTCATTTTCAAACTCTCTTCCTTTGTTTTTGCTTCGGAAGGAAATTCCCAGCTGATGTGTCCATCACATTTCCTGGGAAATGCTTTGAAGTTTATGGTCTGCTTGTGAGACAAGGAAACCTGCAACATCATTTCGCTTTGAACACCAGTATACCATGGAGTCTGTTGGGATGAGGAACAGTGTTCTGGAGCTGTCAAGTCTGAACCATAGAATGCCATTCAGGCATTTCCATCGAGCTGGAAACGAGCCAGTAACTGTCAGTACTGAGGGGGACCTGTCTCAGGCCAGTATGGCCTTGGGCTGGTGGGAAGCAAGGCAGAGGCTGAGCTATGGCTGTCGTCTCTCCCACACCTGAAGTGATTGATGTGGGATCTAGCTGGAGATCCATGGCTGGGGGCCTCAAGTGATTGCTTGTATGCTGCTGCATGAGAGCCTGCTCTGGTTCAGACCCTTGTGCTTTCTGGACTCGCTAGCCTCAGACTTCTCATTTCTCAGTGCTGCTCCAGCAGAGAAATACAGTCTCCTGTGTGTTGGGCTCCTGCCTTCTCAAGAGGGCCTGGAAAGGGCCTCACCTTTTTGAAGAGCGAGCAGATACACCTGTTGCAGTGACTTGTGAAAGCTGTTGGTATAGTTCCCAGTATCCTGATGTTCTCTGTCACGCTCAAACCTCCTTCCATTCATCTGTCAATGAACTACTGTTGCCTCACACCCTCCTGGAGCCTGGCCATTTATCCGGCTTTTATAGTGAGTAAATAATATGCTCAGTTATGTGTCTGGAAGTAGTGTTCTGTACAAATTCCTGGGGCAATCAATATACAGAGTCATTTTATGTTAGAAATAGCTTGTTCCAAATGGCCATATATATCTTTATTATACTGTAAATTCTCACACTGTCACTGGAAGCCACATATGCCTTATTGCACAGCTTTGGTTGCAGAGCAAGCTTCTTCCCTCCTTCCATTTCCAAGCTTCTTTCTCTTTCCTCCCATCCACTTGGATCAAGGCTTAGGAATTGAATGCACCCCAAAATCTCCTTCTCTTTCTAATAAAAGTGTCTTATTAGGATATTTTTCTCCCCTTGAAGGCCCCACTGAAACCTTCTTCCAAAAAACCCAAATCAGTCTTTGAATGTCCATGCCCTATAGCCTTCCTATTTTAGCTGTGTTTCCTCTGTCAAAATTATTTGCATGGCAAAAACCTTGAGAGCTCCAAGCCAGCACTGGGCCCTGCTCTCCCAGGTGCTGTAAGCAGAGCACAATATGGCTTTAGTAAACTTGAACCAACAAATCTACCAGAGGGAATCTGCATCTGCTGGTTATGGTCTCTCCATATCTGGGGACTAGTCTGAAAGGCTTGTGAAAGATAAAAATGTGGACCTGGGCAGTCAGATACAGTGAGGACAGTTCCAGCCACATCATGGAATATAAAATGCATTGGCACTATGGGCAGGGATGGGGAGATTGGTGGTTACTGCCCCTCAGCAGCTGGGGGGCTGCTTCACAGAGATGTCCATTAGCTAGAAAATACCTGGCAGTGGTATAAGATGGGGTTTTGGTAACTGGGGGTCTTCTCTGCGGGGAAAATGTAAAAACATCATGTGAAAGGCAGAGTGTGGTGATACAGATAGAGAATAAGAGTCTTCACACACAGGCACAGATGCTGTTCCCCTAGAAGCACTCTCATTCTCCTTCCTGTGATGGGGAAATGAAAGCTATTTGCAGGGTTAAAGTTATGGACATTGGAGACAGCAAAATAAACAATAATGGCTTGGAGAGAAGACAGGAAGATGAAGCATGGCTGTGCCTTGGGGACAGTCACTGCTTGCACAGCATGTCTTGCTGCTATACACCATGTCTTGCTGCTATACACCATCTCAGAGCCCCACCTTCAGAATTTGAATTACTTTAGGGTAGATATTTCTTTTTTACTGTTTTTAGCCCTGTTGTGCCCAGAGAAAGTGATCAGGGCTTGTCCTGCTCTGGCACAGCTGCAGCAAAGCTCTGGCTAAGTGAGAGCCAGAAACTGCCATAAAAGAAAGGGATTATGCTCATGGGGGAGGAATATGGGTTGTAGTTTACTGTGGGTCTCAGCTAAGCTCAGAAAAAGAAGCTTCTTTGCAAGTGCAGCAGATCTGAGCAAGTTCTGAGGAGGCGCTAAAATGTCTTGCTGGGAGAGAGTTTTTGTTTTTCAGAATGAGTGTGGATATCAGGTGCATCCACTTCGCAGGGCTGGGCCTGGATGGAGGGGCTGGAACATGGCCCACACGTCTGGGGCTGAGAAGTTTCTCCCCACCCAGTAAGAAGTCCCCTTGGAATATGGGTATTTCTGTATGCCAGGAGCTGGTGCTCTGCTTAGCACAGAGGCAACACATCTTCAGCTGTGGAGGTAGTAGTTGTGACTGAGTTGTGACCTTGGACCACTGCTCTCAGGGGACGTGTGCTGCCAGCTCCATGGCCTGACAGAGGGGATTAGTGAAGCTGCTCAGCGTGGCTATGTGACATGTTTGGGAAGGCTGTTTGTAGAGCCCTGGCCCTTGGGACAAGGCCCACATCTCTGTGAGCATCACCTCCCTAACCTGGACAAGGTGTGAAACCCCACCACAGCTCCCGAAGGCCAGCACTGCTTGTGTGGGGAGGCAGAGCTCTGCTGGAAAAGCCAGTGTAATCCTGCAACATGAAGTCACAGCTGGAGGCAACAGGCACATCCTTTGCTGGTATAAATCACCGTGACCTGATTGATTTCAGGGCCAACCTTGGTATTGAAGATGTCGCAAAAAGTTCTTTAGAAGGAGTCTTTAAAGAAATGTGTCCCCCTTGGTCTTCTGTTAACTTGCCTGTGATAATACATCTGCAGTTGCTATCACTGTAGAGCTTGCTCAGAAGAAGAAGAAAGAAAAAGAAAGATGAAGAGAGGCTGCTGTTCATCTTATTGACCGCTTATTCACTTCTTTAAAAGTAATTAGGAGTTTAATCAGAGTTTCTATGGATTTTTTGGGGAATCTGTAATTAAAATCTGCACAGTCAACTTGCATTATGTACTTAACTTTCTTCCAGAGCTGCTCCAATATCTTTAATATTCTCATGTCCTCTAATGGAAACTGTCAAGTACCTCAACATAAAAACGAGCAGCAAATCCCCTGCAACAGGCTGCCAAAATGAAGCCCCCAACAGTTTTTTTGTTGTGAGGAAAGGTCTGCTCTGTGATAACAGCCCAGGCTGTAGGTTAACAGGCCTGATTGACTCCAAGCTGATTTTTCTCTAATGAATAGAGATGTTTCTTTTCATCAGCATAGAGTGCAGTGTATGGAGAGGGGGAAGGGAAGCAGAAGGAAAAAAGCTGTCTGACTGTGTAGGGATGGAGCCAGTCTCTTGATAAGCTTTCAATTAAGAGCAGATTAAAATTAGGTTTATCTTCTCCTGAAAATGGCAATGACGTTAATATTATAATACAATGTAATAACTTAATAACCCAGTTGGAAGTGACTCACCCACATTGGAAAGATCACAATTTTGCTAGTTCTGGGAAGGTTAAGTGTGTCCATCCCTCATTCCTGCAGGTATGCCGGCACCCACGGGGAGATGGGAAGCTGGACAGTAATTCACAGCTTGGCTGCTTCTCCTCCCGGGAGGTTTGGTGTGACTGACAAGGGAGATTTATGGTGCAGAAGTGTGTGATGGATCCATGTGTAGAAACAAGTGTTGAGGCTCAGCAGAGTCCTCCACTGCTTGGTCCTCACTGCTTACTCAATCCCATTGCTCCACCAGGGACAGGACAAAGACCCAGAGCTTTGAGGTGTAGCAGCTGGTGTCTGGCATTGCAACTAAAAGATCCAGAGTCAAACACCCCCGGCTGGCTGTTCTCTAGTTCTCAGTCCAGCTCATCACATGTATTAAGGACTATGGAATCTGCTGGCCATAGCGGGGGTTTATTCGCTCTGTTCAGGTAAAGGAAATAAGTCTCCTGTGCCACAGGGGACTGTGTGTGAAAGTTGCCCTGTGCATTGTTTGCTCCCCTGAGCTCAGATGTTAACCCTGAAATTAACCCAGATTGTCGCCTGAGAAGAGCCTGACTTAGCTGGTGTCATGGAAGAGTGCAGCCGCTCGTTCTGCTCAGGCTGGATGATCTCAGATGTGCCATTTGGCTGCAGGGACAAAGCTGGTAAATCCATTCCTGCAATCAGGAGACCTGATTTGCCTGAGGATGATTTGCTCATCTCGTTTCACAGGATGATCAACACTAGCCTGTAACTTGTGTGTTGGACAAAGGACTTGAGTCTGTGGCCTGCAAGGTGTTTTATGCAGGAGGGTATAAAACACTTCTCCTCTCTTGTCATGAAGGTTGTCATCGTCATTGTCTTGGTCCAGAGCCTGAGCTTTAGCCATGAGAAGTGATCAGATTAAATTAGTTGTCTTAGTAGAGCCCTCAAGACCTCTAAATAATAAAGTGTAATGATATAGTTATTTTCAGCTGACAATGTCTAAGCACTTGAATAAGTTAGTGTGATTTTGTGTGCTGGCCACTCTGTTATGTGCTGGAGATTTTCTGCACTCCAGCATGTTCACGGCTTGCTTGTGTTCTTTAGTTTATTTAGCTGAGAACAATGAATTAAAGCAGCTTCCCAGTAAGACAAACACTTATCTGTGTCCAAATACGAAACCTTTCAGGGCAGTATTTACTCATTCCTGACCTTTAATGTGGGCCTAACCATTTACCTTTTGAGTGACTCACTGTGATTGACTGCAGGATGGGTCTGCTCAGTCCATTCCAGGTGCAGGGTGGACAAGTTCAGTGGTAAAGAAAGTAAAAAACAACAAAAAGCAACTGAACTAACAAGGAGCTGCCAGGAGAAAAAAGAAATGCCTGGAGAAAAAGACCAGATTTCTTTCCCTTGGCATTATAGGCTAGGATTTTTTTATCAACAAAATGGACTGTGTAGAAGTCTTTGGTGTTAAAATTCTAGCTTTAATTCAGAAATGTCTTTAATGCACTGAAAAGTCATCCCACAGAGAGTGACAGCCCAACAGTAATGTGGTCATGACTAACCCAGTTCCTTGTGATCTTCCCTTTCTCACTTCTGACCATGCAGCTGGGGATGTTAGAATGGGAAAAGAAAACTTTGCAGCCTTTCCAGTACTGCTTGAATACTCTTCTTCCTTAATTATTTGAGGATAGTGAAGGTAGAAGTTTCTTCTTTGGATTTATGCTATTTAGAATGTTAAGCTGTGGGCTGCTTTTGGGTACTTTTGTGTCACATCAGCCATGTCCCATGTCCAGTAGGAAAACTGCATAACTTTTTTAACACTGTCAAGGGAAAATTAAAAACATGGGGTATTTTGCAATACAAGTCTAATTTTTATTGTGGCAATGATATAGGCTATATTCTTGGTCTTTGGCCTGTATTATATTTGCCTCATTTTGAAGTAGTTATTTTTTAATAGTTTTCCATTGACTGACACAGGAGGCTACTTGTAAAATTATAATAGAGAAATTCAAATGCCACACTTCATAGAAAAAAAAGACATTCATGCTGAATATCATAAATAGGGAAATTTAGCCTTTGACAGCAAGAAGAAGCTCAGCTGATTGTGGATGTTTCTGAGGATGCTTTTTAGCTTTGTACCCTCTCAACAGCATAGCCAGGAATGGACCTCCTACTTGTGTGTGTGAAAGCTCCTTGTCTTTATTCCTGAGCAGCCAAGGCTAGACAAAATTGATAACTGTATTCAGTATTCAGTAAATGGTGTTTATTGTTGTGGGAAAAAATTAATTCCCTTTCTGGCAATGAAGAAGGTGTGACTTGTAAATAGAGGTCTGGGAGCAGTACTGTGCCTGCAGATACAGCGAGGGTTTGACAGAAAGGCAGCAGAGCTGGATTAGGTATGTGTTGGTGTGCAGGAGCAGAACAACCCTGTCAAAATGCAGACTCTGCTTGCTGGAGCCACTGCCCTGGATGAGACCCTGCAGAAAGGAGATACTGTGCAGTGTTCCTAGCCATGCTTGCTAAGAGGGGATTCTCCAAATTATATGGGACAGGAAAAGCATGCTGCCTAAAGCTTTGATATAATTTCAAATGTGAAGTATCTTTAAGAATAATGTCGTACTGGCCATGTTGTAGAGACTGAGATGCCCAGTAAGGCTTGTCACACAGGTCACAGCTGTTTTCCTTTGAATATTGGTTGTACACAGAGATAAGTGTTCTTCCCAAGCATCACCACTCACCTGGCATGCTTTTGCAGGTTTTCAGCTCTCGGGAGACTTTGCTCTGCTCTGATCTCCCACCTGGTGTTCTCTTTGTCATTAATTTCTTCTGCAAGAGAAGCACCTGAGCTACAAACTCAGAAGCTGGAAGAGCTGGAGGAGCAGTTGGGATTGTGTCACTTGCCCCTGAACATCTTTGGCTGCAGTTGGAGGCAGGCTGTTGATCAAAGTGGACACACATCTATCCTGGTAATTCTGGGTTTTTTAGTTATTCTTGTTTTGCTTACCCATCATTTCACCACCTGCTCTCTGTGCTGAGAAGTTGATTGAGGACATACCTTGGCCTCTTCCCTAATCTGAGCCTGGCAGCATCTATAGGTGGGATGTGGAGAGGGCAGTGAGCATTTCAGGTACTGGTCCTTGGCTGCCAGTTTATGCAGCAACCCCACTGGAGAAGCCTCCCTTTCTTGAATATAGGATTCTCACAGTAAGTGCAGATATTGTGGGTTGTTCCTTGTAGCATTTATCTCCCTGATGTGTGCAGCCAGCTCCCTGCCCGGAGCCTGGCAGGCCCACTACTTAGTTGGGATATAGATGTTTAGTCTGTTTTAATCTGATCCTCACAAACCAGTCCCAGAAGCCATTTCTGCTGCCTTCCTACCAGTGTCATGCAGTTTGTCAATACCCAGCCTGCTGCTGGGGATTTAAAAATGTATATGTGTATTTTTAACCCAGCAGTCTCTGCACTGAGCTCTTGGAGAGCAGAAACTGAAGGCTGTGTACAGGGAGGCGAAACTGGAAAAGGGAGGAAGATCCACCAGGATGCTTGCTGTCTCTGACCCCATTGAGGACCTGCTCAGAGCCCATGTCTTGTTTGGAGCCTGTCACCTCAGTCATTGGGGAGCTGCTGGAACAGGCTGGAAACAGGCTGGGAACAGGCTGTGCTAGCGCCAATGGTGCTACACAAAAAGGCATTCACAAATAACGAAGCTCTGGAACACCCTGAAAATAAGTGTCAGCAGCTTGAATTGGGGTCAGTTGTGCTGTGGTGAGAAGCAGGCTGGGCTGGGGAGCAGGGGAAAGACCTCCCCTTCTGCCTGCCTGGGAGAAGGGGCTTCCAAGGCAATGGGGAACACACCTGTTGAACACACCTGTTCGTGCTGACTGTCCCTGGGAAAGCCAGGCACTGACAGGGGTCCTTAACCCTGCTGCAGATCAGGGTCTGGTCACCCTGGTATTCTTCAGACCTCATGTAGATACCCAAAAAAAGCATCTTCCCATCTGCAGAGCTTGGCTTCCTGAGGCTGCTGCAGGCAAACAGATGCTGCCCACAGACCAGCAGTTCATGTAGCCTCCTGACTGTCTGCAATGCCCTGAGCAGCCATGGACAAGTTGCCACCTTGCTCTCTGCCTCAGTTTCCCCTTTTTATATCAGGATAATAATACCATGGGGAGGGAGGAGGTGAGTAAGAGTTTTTGTGTCACTATGGCTGTCACTGCCTGAGGGGCTGCTGCTGCCAGAGCGAGAAAGGAGGTTTGAGACTAAGGCAGAAGGATATTTGCCTTTGCCATTAAAGTAGTGGCTGTCTCTGGCCATGTGACAACACCTCTTAATGCTGTTCCCTTAAAAGAGGAAGGAGGATCCCCACAAGGTCCAGACAGCACCAGGGCTTTTTAAGCTTAGCTCTATACCAGCCAGCCCGTGGTCCCCCTTTGAAAATGTCATGTCTCTGGCTAAATGACACTCTTCAAGTTGAGTCCTAAGGACCCACCACAACAAGGTATGTAAAGCACTGGCTTTCCATAGGCTATGCTTGCTGCATGAGTCAACTTTGAGGAAAGAAGATCAGATTTTTAATGCTGAACTGAGTGGGAGCAAAGCCTGCTCCTGTCTCCCCAGTATTGAATAGCAACTCAGCTGCTAAAGGATTTTGCCAGCAAAATTGCTCTGAAGTGCTGTGTGTAGGGTTGAGCCACCAGTGCTACCTGCTGTAAGACACGAGGTGCAGACCTGAGAACATATGGGATGCAGTGTTGCTGTTCCCCACTGGAGTGGTTAGTAAGTATGCAGATACCAGCTGGACAAGTGTTCAGGATTCTTACAAGTGCAATCACCAAATGCTGTCTCCTGAAACCCCAGGGCTGCTTGGCAGTAAATTAAAGCAGAGAGCAGA
Organism: Corvus brachyrhynchos; assembly: GCF_000691975.1. NCBI lineage: Eukaryota > Metazoa > Chordata > Aves > Passeriformes > Corvidae > Corvus > Corvus brachyrhynchos. Next base: position 8,850,147 of record NW_008239283.1, on the reverse strand, counting down.
TGCCCATATGTTATTTCACTGGTCAAAAGTGGGGAGAACAAATTAAAGTGCCTATTTTAGCACTCTGACACAGCTGTGCTCTTCTCAAGCCAGTTCCTGAGAAGTCACCTATCCATGCTTGATGGAAGGGAAAGCATCTGGTATAGCAACAGCCAGTTAGCCAGAAGTGGAGGAGCTGGCCAAGGATGCCTGACTGGGAAATCCTTTTTCACCTTGGCAAAGACCAAGGGACAGATGTGAGCCCCAAACACTTCCCACTAAGCAGTGTTGGGTGCCTTTCATGGGACTGTTAAGTGCCCAGGTGAGAGGGGGCTGTGACCTATGCAACGGGGCATTTTAGGGCTCAGCTGCAGGGGGTGTCAGGTGCTGAGTAGCATTTGTTCACTGTTGATGATGACTCTGAGCTACCATCAGCAGAGTGAACTTGGCTGCAGGAACAATCTTCAGCTGCTTCCCTGCAAAGGCAGTCAGTTACTTAAAGAACCTGTAGTGGTTTTTAAACAGTATAGATATGTTAAATATATCGTGTTACTGTTAAGCCTTGGTGCACTCTGGAAATGCCTGGCATTCTTATTCTTCTGTCAGCAAAATAAGGTTGAGGAAGTTTAAGTGACCAGAATCCCAATAGATTCCAGCGTGAAGAGAAAGTGACACTTCAGTTTTAATAGATCCCAATAACCAAACCGATGAGAGGATGCAATCCCTCCCCATACATCTACATAGATGCTGAGCATATGTAACTGTTTCAGCATCTAAAATACTGTATAGCGATTCCAAGTGCTTTCTTTTAACCCCCTGCTTAGAGTGGTTTATATTTCACACGACATGACTTAATTAAATTAAGTCCAATTTACACCAAGTCTAAGCTGAAGTTTCCCTTATTTGATGTTTAGGAGCTTTCACTTTGGAGTAAGTTCAGCCTGTGATGTGCACGTTTGGGTGCTCCTGGGCTATTCCTATGTGGTCCAGAGATGGGAAAAATCACTCTATTAACAGATTTTAGTTTCCCAAGTGGTGTCTACCTGTCTCCTGAAAAAGTTCTCATGGATCCACAGTCAAAAGGTTGCACATGACCGTTATAAAGCGCTGACTGCTTTAAGACAAAGGAATAATTACTTTTCTTTTCCAGGTGAAAATAGGTCCCAAAGATGAAGTGCTTTATTGAAGGTCCCTCAGAAAATGTAAAGCAGACTCAGGAGATGAACCCAAGTCACCTGACATCCCACCTTAGCCAAACTGCCTACCTGCATTATGAGAAGTTTGGCAAGAAAGAAGGGTAATGAAGCTGCCCAGCTGCCTGGCAGAATGTCTCTGCTGCTATACAGCAGGTAATCCTTCAGATTTAAGAAATGGCATAACTTCTAAGGTGGAAATTTACAAAATATGTCATCTGAAGACATTGCCATGTTTAATGCATTTGCTGCCAATGATTTTCTTTCCCTTGCTATACTGTTTACAGAGCAGCTGGTGCAGAGCTGTTGAGCTTGCTATTGAAGATGAAAGGCTGGTTGTTTTTCAAAGTCTTTTGTGCCTGTTTGCTCCTAACTGGAGCTGTCAGTGTAGATGTTTTTTATTTCCTTTATCACTATAGGTCTGAAGTCCCTTCTTTAAAGATTTTCTCAATTCAAAGCAAGATTTCTTTTGCTCTAAGTCCCAAAAGACCTGAAGGGTCTTTGCTCTTTTGTTTGGACTGAAGACTCCACAGGCAATGCCAGTGCCTTCGAAGGGTTGTGGAAAACCTTTAACCTTGACAGCCAATGTCCCAGCTGAAGTCCTTTGATGAAGGCATGAGGAATTCAGTCTGTTCTATTAATTTCTGTGGCCTGGGAATGAGAACACCCCTCTTGAACTATAGAGATTCAATGAAAAACTTCCAGTGATTATTAATTAGTGGTGTTTACAATAGTAAATAAAGGATGGAGCTTTTCCCCTCAAAACAGCCACAAAGAGCATGTGTTAGGTGTTGCGGTGGCTAAGTTCACTTTACACCCCTCAAGTTGCCTTAAAAGTGGTCTCTCCTTACAACACTGTGCTAGAAAGTTCTCCCTTTGTCTAGATTCTGCTGGCCACTGGCCCTCTCCCCCTCCAATCCCTTTTCCCATTGGCCCCTGTTATGCCATTCAACCTTGCCTCTGCCCCCTGGCCCTCAGACGTTGGTTTTGGATGCTCTGCCCGCCTTTGGGCGTTTTCAGGATAAAATGGGCGCGGGCCTTCAGTTGTTGTTCTTTCTTGCCTGTCTTCCCTTCGGGGTGTTGCTGTTAAACGCCTCGGAATTGCATGCAGAGAGCCCCTCTTGCCTCCTTGTCCCCAGTTCATGCACACACTGCGGGTGTGTGTGAGCGGCTGTTCACAACCACCTGCCAAGGTGAGACTGTGTGCACGCCTAGGTGCTGGCAGAGCACCGCCTGAGCAATCCACGAGGGACCCAGCAGGGACAAACGTGGCATTGATCCTCCAAAGCCCTCACTTCTTTAGCTAGGTACAAACCCCCACAGGGATGCTCACTCAAATTGCTTAAAAGCCAAGTAATCAAGGCAGCAGAATCTTCCCCATTCCAAAACTGAGGCACTGACGTTATGGGAGGTCAAGTCATTTGCCCATCGTGACAGGAAAATAAGACAAAGCTGAGAACTGAAGCCAAGGTACCTTAATATCCTGATTTTCCTCTTGTGTGCCACCTCTCGTGCACTGAAATGGGCTGAATTACAGGATTTTCTCTCTTTTATACAGTCTGTTACTTTGGTGAGGGAGTTATCTTAGCAATCTCTCTGATCAGTCATTAAATCTGCATGATCTTACTGGAAATGTTTTAGCCAATGAGTTTCTCTCAGGGAAGGTCTGGTCTATAATGGCAGTCTGAAAGGCAGTCCCTGTGATGCCCATTTCAAGCATGCAGCCTTCCCACCCAGGCTGCACCACCAGGGTTATCAGTCACTCAAACCAATGCTCCTACACAGCAACATCACCCAACTGGAAAGCAAGTCTATGCAAATCTCATAATGAAGCTGTACTGAAAAGAGCTGGATCCTGAGTGCTCTCCAAAGTGCTCCTCATCAGTGCATTCAAGTGACTTTCTGACTGATGAAATGTTCTTCAGCTAAATGTGCTTTTCATTTTTATATGTGTTTTCTGTAAATGATCCACAAAAGTGGTTCCAACTGGTATTTTTCATGTTGCCCTCTTGCCCTGCTGCCAACTCCCTGTCCTTGCTGACTAGGGTATAGCCCTGGAGAGGAGCTGCAGCTGAGCTGTTTGTGAGCTATGTGGGATTGAAAAGCCCACAGTCCAGCCACTCTGATTTTAGCTGAATGAGGGAAAAACAGTCCCAAAGCCACCGTGTTCACAATGGCCAGAGCAGATCTTGCTGTTCTTGTTGAACAGTTGGAACACTGAGCAAGGGCTGAAGCAATACAGAGTGTGCTGAAACCAAAGGAGGAATATCTCCAGATGCATTTCCAGTTTTAATGTTTTCCACTTAGCAGAAATTGATGGCGCCTGGATGCTGGGAGATCCAAGCAACTCTCTGCTTGCTCATATAAAATGTTTTCTTCCTGGCTTATTTCTTAGGATAGTGTACACAGCAAAGACCTTGCAGAATGCACATGAACTTTCTTCTTTCTCCTCCTTTGCTGTTCATGATTACCCATTAGAGAACTGAGATTAGGGATGCATGAATGTGAGGAGGGTGACATTGCTGCCAAAGAAAACTTGTGTTCTACATCTCGACTATCAGGTCACCTGAGAACTGTGTAAAGAGTAACCAAAATGCATATAGTTATCACTGAAGGTGACTGGCTCTTAGTAGGGCATGTAGTTCATACTCTCACCGTTATATTTAGAAAAATTGCACAATATCAGCACAAAAAAACATTTACCAAACCCAAAAGATAACAGCAGTCACATGATAAGTCTGTTCACAGCTGGAAAGTTAATGTGAATCTTACATTCTAGAGCATTGCCCTCACTTGGCTTTGTCAAACAGCCTGATCTAAGAATGGCATGAATTCTATACCTGATTCTGTCACCAACTTCGCTGATTTTTATTCTAAAAAAGGTCTGTTGATTTTTATTTTGTAAATTTTAACCTCCTCAAAAAATATCCCAAATGCACTAAATATATCATCTCTTGCCACAGAACCCTTTTTGGCTTGATAATTAAGAGATTGGTCACCCCCTAGCAACAGACATAAAAGTTTAAACTGTTCTCTGTACTAATGCAATAAAAGTGGGTTTACTTTTACAGTGGTAATTTTAGCAGCAGTCTAAATCAACACCCTGTTGATAATCAGACAAATCTTCCTTTAAAGAGAAATACAGTGCAAGTGAGCTTGTTAGTATTATGGGCACATTATTGTCTCTACTTTCCTCAATCAGCTTTTATTCATGCTTTTACAATAGGTGTAAATTTTTATATTTCCTTAGGCAAGGAGAAGAATGAACTGAACATCTAGAAGATTACTTAAAATAGGTTATGGTGATAAGAAATAGACAATCCTGTACAATGTTGAAAAGGTCAATGGATTAGAGTGCTGATTTCTGCAAATGGGCAGCTCTGCTCTGCTGGGGCTGGCAGGCAGCTGAAAAAGAAAAAAAATGGCTGGGGGGGTGTTCAAAATCTGGTGGGGTGTTTTCTGTATGGATGTCTTAGGGAATTTGGAAGGCAGAATGGTGGGGAAACATTTCTGGAGTATGAGGCACAGCCAGTGGGTGAATGGCGTCTGAAAGAGAAATCGTGTTGTGTGAGGTTGAGGACTTGCTCCTGTGTCAGACCGAGGCTCCCTCAGCTGTGCCTTGTCTTCATCCCTCAGTCCTGGTCTGCCTTGTGACCAGGTATAGGAGAAGTGAGGAAGACCAGGGAAGTGGCTTTGTGCCTTTGTGTGTGATACAGTGACAAACACTGCTTTGGGCTGGATGCTCTCAAGCAGTACCAAAAATGTAGGGCAACCAGTTTTATTTTTACATTCTCTTGACAATGTTGCTTTAAAAAGTTGGAAGAAATCAGTGAGATATTTCTGGGCTAAAATTTCATGAGTACTCATGTCAAGGACATGCTTATTACTCCACATGACTCTTTCCAAACTGCACTGGTTCAGACCAGCGATGGTGGCTGCTCACACTTGCACTGCTTCCAACTCAGAACTTTTGTTTTTCTTGTTTTCTAAGTGCAGCTAAAGGAGTCTGGGTCAGCCAAAAGATGCCCATCATGCCTCTCTGTGGAAACTAGATGGATTTATGCTTGTGGTTGATCTGAGAATCACTCCTTTCCTTATATCAGGACTGTAATTCCTGTTGGCTCCAAGGAGAATCTGTTCAGTTGAATATCTAGACAGACATGTTAAATATGATCCTTTCTGCTCCTTTAATATCTGGAGAGTCCCTTGCTGTCCTCTTCTGAACCAAGACCACTCCTAACTCAGTTTGAATGCTCCATGCAATGTGTTGCTCATGCCTGACTAGGGACAGCTGTTCTATGTGAATGGCTGCACAGCAGAAAATGCTGTGGTCCTGAGCCTGGCCCATCTCAGATAGGAGTCACTGCCCTGTGTTTTTCTTTCAAGCCACCCTCCCATCTGACTGCTGTTTTGTAAACTCATGAAATTTGGTTGCAAAGTGCTATCATTCCAATTTTCAAGCAAAAGGAGAGAAATGGTGGTGCCAGATTCAGTGCAGCATTAATTGAAGGTGGTGACGTGCATTACATTATTGTTGGCCTTTTTATCTCTGGTCCTTTCTTTTTTTTTATGGCTAGCAAGATGACAGTAAGTCAGCTCAGGCTGACTGCTCCTTGCCTGAAGGGCCATGAGAGTGTTTCAAGAGATGGGTTTGTGATGGCCTCTCAGACATTTTAAATGTTAGGCCTTGTATGTTTGCCAGAATGGAAGATTCCTCATAAATCAGTTCTTAACAGAGCAACTTCAGATCCTATGGTAGAAACAGCCTCCTTTTCAACCAATAGGGATGGATTCAGCCATGATCTGGCTTCTCAGGCCTGATCAAATTTGCAGGAATACCCATTTCCCTGAGCAGGGCCTGCACCTTCTTTAGTTGCTTAGTCAAATGGTTCTCCTAATAATGATAGGATGGGTATAGCAGCCTGGTTTGCCTTGTCCTGGAGACCTGTGTCTCCAGACACTCTTACCTCATATTTTCTGCAGTCAATGACAGATGGGCATGACTTTGATATCTGCTTGTTTATTTCTTGGGAAGTCAAATGGAATCAGTAGCTCATTTTAGGTGGGCTGCTGGATTGCTGCTGAAAGACACTGCAACTGTACCTTGTTACCAGTGGCGAAATGCAGGGCTGATTACCTTACCCAGCAGGGCTAGAATGAGCATAGAGGCTTCCACAGCTGATGGAAGGGAAAAAGACCAGGGAACGAGAATCTGTGGATCAATGGCCTTTCACATACTGAAGAACAGAGAGGCAAATCCATCTGTCAGCTGATAGCCCATCACCATGGTTCTGGAGTGACTCAGAGGACAGGCACTCTCCAGCTTCATGCTGGGAGCAAAAGATTCATTGAGCTTCTGTTGCATGCCCTGAAGCCAAAGAGTATTTATTTCATGGACAACTCAGTGCTAGGAGTGACTTTTCATATCATATCCTTTGGGGCAGGTGCTTGGCTCTGGTGCTTTGTGTAAGCCCGACCTTTGTCTTGGTTTTGGCTTTCATTTGCCTTCCCATTTCTGGCTCACCTTGGTTCATCACATGTCAAATTACTTTCATCCTTGCTGCCTGCCAGGGTAGAGCAGAAGGTGCTGCACACACAGCTTTTATTGGCGGGGGACACGGGGGAGGTCAGACCAGAGGGCTCAAAGGGTTTTCATGCTGGGAGCAAAAGATTCATTGAGCTTCTGTTGCATGCCCTGAAGCCAAAGAGTATTTATTTCATGGACAACTCAGTGCTAGGAGTGACTTTTCATATCATATCCTTTGGGGCAGGTGCTTGGCTCTGGTGCTTTGTGTAAGCCCGACCTTTGTCTTGGTTTTGGCTTTCATTTGCCTTCCCATTTCTGGCTCACCTTGGTTCATCACATGTCAAATTACTTTCATCCTTGCTGCCTGCCAGGGTAGAGCAGAAGGTGCTGCACACACAGCTTTTATTGGCGGATACAGCTGTGCAGTCCAAGCCAGTGGTCTCAAAGGTTTTTCCTTACCTGTAAGCAGGCAGGGAGCCTGGTGCCTTCAACGGTTCTTGCCTAAGAAAGCCCTTTGTGACTTGTCGTGCAGCACGGTGTTAAGTGATGTAGACCTGCCTCTCTCCAGGCCATCTATCCAGCCTCAGATGGAGGAGAGGAGCTGGTTACTGTGTCATCTAAGCTATGTCTGGCCATCCTGCCATTTGGCTAGACCTGCTGCCCCTTGTTGGCTTGCACATGAAAACCAACTGCCTCAGGCAGCCACCCAATGCATCTGCCATAGCTTTCATTTGCATGACCAGAGTCTTCTATTCTGTGTGAATGGGGCTGACCAACATCAGGAAAATCTCTCTACCATCAGGATCTGTTGTAAAGGGCAAGTGACCAAGTACTCCAATAGCGCGGCTGTAGAGCAGAATTTAGCAAGCCATGGCTCTGCTCTGGCATGGTTGCCTTTGAGCTTTAAGCTCAAATGAGTTGGGCTCCTTCCCCATTTAAAACCACCTGAATCCACTGTGTCCAGCAGTCATGGTATCTGTCACACAGGCAGTTTTTTTGGGTGGCCTTGACTGCAAATTCAGTGGCTTTGGCAGCCAGCACATAGCTGAGGTATCTTAGAGTCTGCTCCAGCGAGGGAGGGCTGGATAGGGTGCACAGGTGGGGCATATCTGGCCCATGCAGGTGGCAAATAGCCACCCTTTTTGCCCTGCCCTTCCGTAACAGTAAACACAACTCCAGAGCTCGACCTTGGCTAACTGGAAAATGAGCTACATTCACTGAAGAGGCAGCTGAGGCAGGGTAAACAAGTGTTACCACTCACTGGCAATTTCCTGCCTCACTGCATGTGGTTTGTCTGGGCCAGTGCTCAATTAGTGAGGTGCAGAAATGGAAGGAAAGTGCACTGGCAGTGGAGTTTCTCTAGAAGATCTGGAAATTTAAGTCTTAGGGACTTAAAGATGCACATTTCCACCTCACCAGAATGTCTGAGATTTAGAAAATCCTCCTATCCTGAGGCAGAACAAACTGGCTGTATTTCGAAAAGAATGAAAACATGAAAAATATGGCCTGAGTCAGTCAAAATGTTTTTGACATGTTTTATTTCAATTGTAAGCTTTTATGATGTGTTTGCAGATTTTTTATCTACAACAACTAAAATCTTTGACATATTTGAATGATGCTGAAATTTCATTCTCTCTCTGATTTCTTTATATAAAGACAATCTTCTCAATTCCTTTCCCCTGCAAGTCCACATTTTTCACTGGTTTAAGTGAATCCCTACTTCCTGCTTAAAGTAAAAATCAGTTGGTATAATGTAAATCTGCTTGATTCAATTAGAAAGAGCTTTTGAGGAGCAAATTCAGGGAAATTATCTCTTGTATGATAAATGGTGCCAAAGAGGTTACCACTGGATATAAAATTAACCCCAAAACTAGTTCTTCCTATCTTCTCGCTCAGTTTTAAATGCTGTCTTTGTAATTCTGTCTTTGGTTTGAGTCAGGAAATCACTGTAAAAAGCCTCACAAAGCACCTGGAGACCATTTGATTGTGAGGCAGCAAACAGAAATGAACATCCCCAGGTTTTACAGTCCTAACTGCAAGCAAAGACATTAACTTCTCATCCACTGACAGTTGATTCCAAATCCCTCTAAAGGGCTTCAAGAAAATGTGTGTTATTGAGCTTTATCCTCAGCTAAGTCTCCCCTCATACTAGGTCTTGTAGCTACTTGACTACAACTTCATCATGGTGTGTCACCTGCTGCCTCCTCCAATGCTGTCAGAATGAACTGTCTGGATGTACACATATTCATCTGTATTTTGATGATATGTGACCTGTAATTGTTCGAACAGTTCACCCTGAGGAGGGTTGAATTGAGGTGCAAGGGAAGCAGCCCTGCCTGGCCAAGATACAGCACAGGAAATCTCTGCTGTAACTAGCAGTAACAAACCACAGCAATTACCCAATTGAAGCTAAGCCTGTCTTTAATCAAGACAGTCAAGTTAAGAGGCCCTCGGGATTTTCGTGAGAAGGAGGAAGTCCTAATCATTGCAAAGGGAATTGCTCCTTTTTATACCAGGTTTGAAGTTGCCCCCAAACTTGCAGATGCTAATTTCAAAAAAGAGAATCATTAGTTTTTAATAAAGAATTTGCTCCTTGGGAGGTGTGGGGATGGACTGAAAGCATTTCTCTATACAGTTTAGAGTTCATTAGTGCACCCATCAGGGAAAATGTGCGAGAAAAGTGAAATCAGATGAATATTCCTTATTCAACCTCCAAACCAGTAATTTGGAAAAAAAAAAATTTCTTCTAAATCTGAGTTCCAGGTGACTGCTTTTTATCTGAGCTCCATTAAATTATTCCCCTGCTAAATTCTCATGAAATAGGCTTTTTGCTCCAGCAGACTCTGACTCCCTGAGACCATTTTGAAAGCAAAACATTCTGTTTTTATTAGTAATGATCCATCTTCCACCCTGGTGCTATGAGGGGCTTGAGGAAGGTGTTTGTGCCTAGGTGTCAATTTTCTGCACTGTATCCCTATTTTGTTCACTGACATGGAGACAGGCAGGGTGAGCTGGTTCCTGCTTGTCTCCCTGGCTGTGGGTAGCACTGGGATACAATAGAAAGTCATGAGAGCACCTGGCAGTGATTCTGCCTCCAGACAAGTCAAGAGGCACCGCTTCTGGCCTCACACTCACTGCTCAGGCTTGTAGCTAAATCCCTCTCAGCCTCGTTCCCACTGCAGTGTGAGACTGCGGAGAGGAGAGTCTCTTCAGTCTCAGCTATGGTAATTTCTTCCTTCCTTGGTTGTCCCATGTGATTCATTCCCAGGTTTTATTTCTATGTGGCAACCACCAGACACAATTTTTCTGCAGGCTCCTGTTTATTCTGGACTTGCACATGGCAAGTTTCCTACACAGCTCTTTTTAAAAACACAGATTTATTTGCTTTTACTGACTCTGGTCAAAGCAGCTATTCTGAAATCCCATAGGGATGGAGCATTATGGGCAGACAAATGTGATGAGCTGGAGCTGCTTCACATACCAAGTGCAGCTGGTTGAAAATAGCCTTGACCTTTTTATAAGCAGAAGTGTTGTCCAGCCCTGTTTTCACTGACCTGACATTAATGTGCTGAGGGGACTGGGCAGAACTGCCTCAACATTTCCCAGGTGGTCTTTTCTTGGGGTATGTTTGTCTTGACAGATTTCTTCCTGTGCATGAACTCTGAGGCAGAAGGAATCTTTGTAAAAGATTTTGTATTACTGTCTATGATTTTTATGGCAAATTGAGCTCCCTTCATGTTGTTTTGCTTCCCTTCTTTCCTCTCCTTGGTGACCTCACAGCCATTAGTGCCTGAATTCCAGCCTTTAGGTACCTCATTTTCTCTCTCTGCTCTGAGGAAGGCTCCATATCCATGACCCAGCATATGAGGCTTGGATGCTTGTTACTGCAGTCTGAAGGGCTGTTCACATGGCATGAAGAGACTTGGACCTATCTAGGTGTGTAGAAGATCCCAGAAGTCTGGGATTCCCTGCCAGAAGCAGCAGTGGAAACAAGAAGCTTGGTTTAGGGCTTCCAGGCTCCTGCCTCTATGCTGGGAAGCCTGGAAGCTCCCATATTCCAAGGATTTGCAGGGTCCTCACTGTGGGAATGAGGTGGATTTCCTGAGCAGCTAGAGGCTACTGAGGTCTGTGACTCAGATATCCTCACTCCAGTGCAGTCCTACTGACATCCAAGGAGGAGATTCTTCCTATCTAGCCATTTTACTGCAGGTTTGGCTTCACAGGCAATGCAGAGCCTAGGTGAGAGGAGAATCAGGCCTTTCATCTCAAGGGATGCAATGGCATTTTATCATGTCCTCTGAATTATTCTGCCACAAGCATCTTGAATGTCTGGTTTATCTCCTCTAAAATGATCCGTACGCTGCTCATCAATCATCCTTATTTCACAACTAACATGCCACAGGTGGTTCAGCAACCTGAGCATTTGGACTGAAATAATTGTATTTTCTAGAGCTCAGTGCCTGAACCAGGGGGAAGCTGCTGGTGCATTAGAGATGTTTGGGTGCTGTGGAGATGGGGCATGGGGTGCTTGGGTGGATGGCCGGTCAGCCACGTGTGTCAGGCTCTGTCCTCCTGCATGCCAGCTCTCAGGAGCAGCAGATTTCAGCTTTGCAGTAGATTATGAAGGCAAGACTGAAGCAAGTGAAAACTTGTTTTCTTTCTCAGTTAAAGAAGTCAAGGTTACTTTGCCTTAGAAACATAGGCCTACCTGCCTGGCTTGCTCCTATTTCTCTGCAACCTGGACATGAATGGCAAAGTGATTCTTGCATGTGTGGAAATTGGGGATGCCTGAGAAATATTCAGCACTCACAGGAGGACTGCCTTTTTGGAGAAGCTGCTTGTCATTCACCAAAGCCTAAACCTAATTTTAGGCATTTAGCTGAATATGAACTCTTGAAAACATATGACATCAATTCTGCTTACTGATCAGTTTTGGTAAGTTGGCTTGATGTAGTCAAATCCTTTGAGTTGCTTTCCATTCCCCAATAGGGAATGTGAAAAAAGGAGGAAAACTCTAGGGCTGAGATAGACTAGGTCTGGCCAAGCTAGGTCCAGTGTACCTGTTTTAGCTGTCTATCCTCGCTGTAGGACCAGCTCTTTCTTTAGGACCGCTGCTCTGGAACACGTGCAAGTTGGGAAGAGACCTCACCAATAACTCTGCACTTACAAAGCTGCTGGGTGGTACAGAAAATGCAAATGACTACCCTGAAATACACGAAATGATGAAATAAAGAGTTAATGAATCCTCAAGAAGCTTTTAGTTTGCATAGAGAAATCAGAGAAGGGAGGTTCACCAGTACATTTCTCTGGCCAAACCCACAGATGAAGATTAACTGAAGGTCTCCAGGGACAACAAACAGAACAATGTTACTGTGAGGCCAAGAGTTTGTTTTGCCATTTGTTCTCTGTACATTACCATGGAATACAAGTGCTGCTGTGGATACAAGAAGAAATAACCTTATATTCATACCCTGCATTTATCTTGGACACATCCTGAAGTTTAAACAGGTCATAGTGCTCTTCTTTTCACTGGACCACTTCACTGCTTTCTCCATGGAAATCCCTCCATCTGGGGACACTCTGCCGACACCTTTGTTTGAGACTGCCCACAGAGATTTCCGTAAGTAACCTGCTTGGATTGTGTTCCTGTTCCTTCCGTGTTCCCTGGCTGGGAGTGCTCGAGCAGACAGACGTCGTGTGCGGAATGTTGGTGGGAGTGGGCTGTTTTGAGGCAATCATCCAGAATATCCATGCAAGAGCTTCAGAATGAGAGTTGTGCAAATCTGCGCTGCAAACCTGTTTCTAAGATGTACGCTCATCCAGGTGGAAATCTGGGAAGCATACAATGTAACCTACGTGTCCTGTTGTGCCTGCTTCTATTGCAGATCACTAATGCTGTTAAGTACCTGAAATGGTTTGCACTATGTGACAAATTGTTCTGAAAAACATATAAGCCTAAGGAAAAAACACCCCTGCTCATG
>NW_008239283.1:8834081-8837094 GCF_000691975.1 Corvus brachyrhynchos | reverse complement strand
GGGGTGGGGGAGGGGGGGGAGCAAAAGAAAGAAAATGAGCTAGCTGCTATTATTTTTTATGAATTAATCACCCATCTTCAGATGTGACAAAACACTCAGAGAAAGTTGGAGTCTCTTTTTGCTCTATTTTCAGCTGATGCTGGAAGCAAAAGTGTCAGAAATCTCTCTGCAAAGCCTGTTCTGATGAGATTTCCAGCCAGTTTCATGAATGAAGTTGGTTTGGATTAACTGTGAATAAGTTCCTGGGCAGAGAACTACCAAATCATGGGTTCACTGATCACAGACTCCTCTGTGCATAGCATCTGACCCAACACTCAATAAAGGCAATGAGAAACCTACTGGGGCAGCTTATCCAATAGCTCTGGAGCCATTTTGCAGTTCCAAAGCAGCTGGAGTCAGCTATTCCTAGACACTGGAAACTGGATGGGAGGGAAATTTGCTTATGGTCCATTCACCTGATTTATGGGGGTTTGCATCAGGCCCAGGGACAAGTTCTCTACACCATACACTGCTCATTTACAAAACTGGTGTAGCAGATGAGACCTAGTAAGAGTCAAGCTCTCCTCTTTTTCTCCTGCTGCTCTGGTACTTTATTTTCCAGCAGTAATTAACAGGGACAGATGCCTACTTCTGGGATTGTTTAACTGTGAGGACAGTTCCAGGGCTGTCCCCTGAGGCTGTCTCCACAAGTAACAGGTATTTAAGTTATGCCTCTCTATTGATCCCCCGTCTGAACAATTAGCAGTGGTGCTTGCTCTGAGTCCAAAGGTGTCTCCAGTCAACCTCACAATGATATTCAAGGAGATCACTGTTTTAAAAGGCTGCCTCTCCTGAAGTGTGCCGTGCGTTTTAAATGTGACAGGCTACATGACAGGACCTGAAACAGAGACATTTGAGGAAGCTTGGGAGCTTCTGATCCTTGAGCCTGAGTCCAGCCATACTTCCTGACTTTTTGGCTTGGGAGTCTGATTCAAACACACCATTTTCACCTGCTATCCATATCTTTATAATTCCTGCAGAATAATCACTATTTTTAAGATGCCTGCCTTGATATAGAAATGCAATTCTCTGCGTGACGAAACCCTAAAAATCTGGTGGCTGGTAAATAAAAATTGTTGAGAATGATTGTTTCATTTGAGGCATCAATAACTTCAGCAGAGCTGTAAGGAGAACAGCTCAGCTTCCCTGAAACTGGCAAAGGAACTTTTTTGTGTTAAGTAGCTCACTTTGGCTGCTCTGCAAACTCCAACTAAGACTCCTGGGGGTCAGATTTTCTGGAGGTGGAAATCCAATACTGAATGTCTTATGGGGCATCAGGGCTACCAATTCTGCTTGTGAGGCTGTGTGAAAAGCTAATATGTGCGTTGAGAAGTAAAAGCACTGACTGAATGATCCTTCAGGAGCTGTGGATTCAGTTCTTGTTTCTATGCAAGAATTCTATGTTCTCTGTGTGAGAACATAGCCTTGAGGTGGTTGTTCTTCTCCTTGTCCTCACATGGGCTCAGTTGCTAGACCAGTCTTGTAGTAGGTGGAAGAGAGTAGGAGAGGTCAGGCCTCCCATCTGCTTCTTTAAGCAGCCTGGTCAGCCCCACGGCTGGCAGGGCTTCTGCCTGGAGTGACAGGAGTCAGCAAAGAGCCAAGGCAGCAGGGCACTATGATCCTTATCCTGTGCTGTCACTGTGCTCCCATGAAGCTGAAGCTGTAGCACCAAACTGCCTGTGGAGCCAGATGCCCTGCAGGAGATGGAACTTACAGGGAGCATCCTTCAGGCACTGGTTTTCCTTCAGAGCTTTTCTTTTAGAAAGTAGATAGTCCTCTGTCATTTCTCAGCCTAGTGACAAAGTTACTGGGGCCAGCAGCCCTCAGTTTGGGGGCTGATGCAGGAAGACAGGTTGGAGTGAGCCTGTTTGAAGGGTTCTGTGCTGATTAGGGTTAGATATTATTGCCATGGGGGCAGTTAATTGAGGGGGTATCAGTAGATAGCAGGCCACCTCTAATTTTCCTTCCCTGCCTGTTATTTAACAAAACTATTGAGAGAAAGGCTCCATTAACTATACTTTTGTCTTTAATTCTGCAACAGCAGTAAAAGCCAGTATAGGAGAAGCCATTGAATGCAGGATAGAATTGGTTCTGTAATAATAATAATAATAACTTGCTTTCCCTCTTTGAAAATAAATATGGTCCCTAGTAGAGAGATTTATCCATTGCTGGCAGTCAATCAGCCAGGACAATTTGGGCTCTGAGTACTTAATTAGAATAACTTTAAGGAAAATTGCCTTCCTGAATCAAGTAAGGATCCATTAACCTGATGAAACAGGGTTTGCTTATCTGAGAGGTTAAGACTCATAACACAGCTTGGGCTGCATTAGATGAAGCCTCTTTTAGAACAGAAAGTAATAAAAACACCATCTGTCATGTCTAGTCAATCAGACCTCGTATAAGAGAGGAATTATTCCTCTGACTTTACCATTTTAAGATCATCTGTTTGTTAACAATGGGAAATGTCAGTAATGCTGAAAACTGGTTTTGTGCCCTCAAATTATTTCTAGCTGCCTTTATCTTGGAGAGAATTAATATTAATCTGAGTTTATACAGGAAAGAAATATTTCTAGATAAATACAATGCCAGACCATTCCATGTTGAGTCTCTTGTGATTTATTGTTAGAGGTAAAACTGAATGGGAGGTAGAGGAAAAACTGCCATGTACACCTTTCTTCTGAAAGTGATTATTTCTATAAACAAATCTCTTGCAAGTTGCTGAGCACTCAGAGGTTCTTTGAAGTCAATTGAATGTATTCAATTCACTCGAGTGGCCACCTGCATCTTAAAGGACTGGCATGGCTAGATCTTCTCGTGTAGCATAGGCATAGCTGGAGATCGTGGAAAAGGTGTTTGCATTTTTTGGCACAGATTTATCAAAGTTAATAAATGTTGTCACTAATGGAGTTCTCTGACAGTGTGGTCTCCTCTGTTTACTGAGGAGTACTTGGAGACATGTAAAGACTGAATGCCA
>NW_008239283.1:8832371-8834031 GCF_000691975.1 Corvus brachyrhynchos | reverse complement strand
CAGTGTATCCCCAACACCACTACGCACCAGCCAGGGTGGAAACACCATCTCCACTTGTCACACACCACAGATGAGACTGCAGTGGATGTGTTAATGTACACCATTGCCTGCTGCTTAGGCATGTGCCATGCTGCTGCCCAGCACGTTCAGCACTGCTCTATGGCTTCTGGGTGGCCACAAGCTGAAGAACACCAGAGGTGGTTTTTTGTGTGTCCATGGAAAAACCATTTCTTTGCTCAGGGTTGCTGTTTGCACAAGAGAAGCACACAGAGTGTTTGCAGGTATGTGTTGCAGAACTCAGCTGTTGTGTGGTGGGCACAACCCCATGCAAGATCCCAGGAGGAAGGAGAGGCTGGGGATAGAGGAGGAGGAGGATTAAAGCAAATGCCTAATTCAGTATTCAGTCAGAAGATGTGATCCAGTTAAGCTAATGGGACTGGAGATCTGGGAGAAAGATGGTTGAGCAGGAGGAAGACAAACAGGTGCTCTGGGGTGGCATCAAGGGAAGGCTGAGCACTCCTGGTCCCACTGATGTGAGGTCGATCAGATGTCACTCATCTCCAGGAAAAAAGGACCTTTTATTGGGAGTTAGCATAAGGATGAAGAGTCACAGATGAATTCTTCCTTCTATGAGAGTATAACCCTTCTCCCTGCCAAACTCTGAGGGGATTTGTCATGAGTGCCAGTGGAGAGCAGACTGCCCTGGGCACAGGATGGCCAGGACAAAAAGAATTGTGCTACAGTGTTGGGGTCCCTGGAGATCCAAACTCTGTATGGTTAGATCAACATTAAAAAAAAAAACAAAAAAAAAAATCTCTAATTTTGTGCCAGTTCCTCTGGGACCTGATGCAGGGAAAGCCCACATGACTGCACTTCCCCCTGGAGCTGGTGAGAGCTGCTCCCACTCACTGTGTTAGCAAATTGATCCCCATGGTCACTGCGGGGGGAGGCTGAAAAGAATGGATGGCACTGCAAGCTCGTTATGAAAATGCAGGGAACCAGAGTTAATGAATCTTGGACGAGCCCCTAATCTGCCTGACCCTTGGTGTAATGGTAGAGGAATCTGGGTGGGGAGGATCTGATTAACAGATCAGTGGAAATGACAGTCCCTAGAATGCAGAAGGTCGTATCATATCTGTCAGTGCTTGCATCTGGGAGGGGCCACTGTCAGAGAGCTGAGATCTCTGTGGATTAGATCTGGAAGGTTTTTTTTATCAGAACAGAGGTATTTTTGGGATTTACATGTTCTCTGTCCCTGGCATCTTGCCTTGATGAAATACCGATTACACAGTTGCAATCTGACTTAAACCACAGTCAAAAAATCAGCTGTGTGCTGGGTTGTGGTGAGAATACCCTCTCTGTGATGGCAAAGATTTGAAATTGTGCAGTGCATTATATCTCCTGACATAGGAAATCTTGCAGAGAACAATGAACAGGCTGTTTACTGTGGGTGTGTGGAAAAAAAAAATGGAAAAATTGGAATTAATGCCTTCTCTGAGATTTTCTTAGTCCAGTAGCCAGATTAATGAATGAAACCACTTGCCCCAGATGTGCAGGAGATTATGCTGCTTGATGCTTGTTTTATGGGCAGTGTAGTTAAGGTTAGGAAACTTGAAATAAGTGCTCAAGGGCCTGACAAGCAACGTAGTCAGAACCAAAC
>NW_008239283.1:8788367-8832281 GCF_000691975.1 Corvus brachyrhynchos | reverse complement strand
CCCTGTGAGCTGGTTGTGCGGAATAGAGTAGTTATAGGATTTCTGGTTTCTCAGTACCAACTGCCTCTCACTGAAGCCAGTGAAAGCAGCATTTTACTCAGGACCAGGGTGGGAGAGGGAGCGGGACACACCACCAGAAGAGAGCTACTGGTCAGCTGAGAGATCGGTGCAGAAAGAGAAAACTCCCAAGGCAGTATCTGTACCAGAGGCCGGAAGTGAGCACGGAGAGTAGGGCAATGCACCCACGGGGTGGCTGAGACACTGGATGCGACTGTCTTTCACAGCGTTCCTCCAGACCCAGGCTGCTGCAGGCTGTGATGTCTTCAGTGGCTCAGCTGTCCCGTGGAGCCTGTGGCACAATAAATCAGTAGCTGTTTCTCACTTGCTCTGATAATACTGCAGGCGGGGCAGCTGAACAGAGAGACTGCTGGGCTGGCATGCGAGAGGCTTCAGCGGAGTCTACCTTCATCAGGATGTTTCTTCCTTCTTTTGCTCTTTTCTGAAATGGAGGTACTGATAACTGCTGAGTGAGATGCCCTGAGAGCTGCTGCTGAAAGGCACTATGTGAGATTCTGCTTCTGAAACCACCAGGGGAGAAAATATTCTTGGGACACCAAATGGTCCTCAAGTGTTTTTCCAAAGTTCTGCCTCCCCACATCCATCTTTCTTCCAGCTGCAGTGGAGCACCTCCCACCTTCTCACACCAGGAAGGGGACGACCCAGCCTCAGCTCCAGGCAAGTGGACTGGGTAAACCTTTAGATTTTTCTGTTTCCAGGCTCTCTCTGTTATTCAGAGGTTTTGAACAGAGAGCCTGAGTTGAGCCTGAGCTAGACAGGTGTGGCATTGGGTGCCTGAGGGACCAGCACACCTTGTGACAGTCAGAACTGATCACTTGCACCCGAGAGAGACCAACAGCACTAACTACTGTTAGAAACCGAGCTCACATGCCCTTGCACACCTATCTTGGCTCTCCTTTTCTGCATTTATTTTTTTTCAGAGCACTCTCTCTTTTGCTAACTTTACATACCTATGTGAACACTAAAAATAGCTATTGTTTCAACTAGGAACTGTCTCTAAGAAGTGGGCAGCATTCCTAAAATGCCTTAAATTTCTATAAAGGGGGAATAAAGGACTGTCAGGAAAGGCAGAACATAGAAACATCCCAGGGACTGCACATGTTTCCATTGCCTGGAGCCCCTGGATGTACATTTTCTCCATGTCGACCTTATTGAAACCAGTGCTACCAGTCAGCATGGTACCTTATACCATAGCAACAAGTACAGCTTAGAAGTGAAGGGGAAAATAGCTGGAAAATAATTCAAGAGGTCACTTAGCCCATCTCCTTACTGACAGCCTGAATAGTTAAATTATTCCTGATTTTCTATGTAATACATAGCTTTCCTTGGTATTCATTTGCTGTTCATCAGTGGTCTGTTCTGAAAGATCTCAAGTCTTATTCTGGAACCAGTCTCCATTTTTTGTTCAGTGGTTTTGTGATACTCTCATCTTGAGAACCTAGAAAGTAATTTAAATTCATGGTTGTATTTTGTTTGTGCTGAGTTTTCTTCATTTCCTGCCTCAGCTCTCTCATGCCCTGTGTTTTGCTTGAACATTCCCTCCAATGAAGAGAAAAATCCTAATTTTCCCTAGCTATGATGGCCTCTTAAAAAGTTGTTCACAAATAAAAGCCCTTCCTCATGTGTTCCCCCTCTGCCCCTTAATCTTCTAAAAGAAGTCACAAGCATTACCAAGTGAAGCTTTTTATTTTTCCCAACAATTATTCTCCCTCCAGCTTTTCTTCTCTATTGCATTGTCTGGCCTGTAGTGCTCATATGTCTTTTCTGCTTGTTTTTCACAGTGCTTGCCCAGAGTCTCACGCTGCTGGCTTTGCCATGCTGCGCTTTGTACTTATCTGTGCTGTATCTTCTTATAATATGAATAGCACTCCCTGGATCCTGGCCATACTTCCTACATTATAGATTTAAATTCTTCTTACCATCTATCTTTTCTTTAATATCTCTTCTGTGCACAGCCTTCTCTTTTGTAGCCATTATTAAAGTTTTGCTTCAGTCCTTCTTTCGCAAGCACCTCATGATTTGCCATCATCTTTTTATGAGTTGTTCATGCTGTTCTTCTTCTTTCACTTCAGGCTTTGCATCCCTTGTTGCTCTATCAAATGAATCATCATCTGTAGGAATTTATTCCTCATTTCATGTTGGAATTTGATCGTGATCAGCTTAGGCTGCTCACTATTGCACATATAAGTAGCTATTGTTGCGTGCTTCTCTTCACTCTTAAATTCAGGTGTCTCTCGCTGTTTCCCTAGTGCATCATTCTAGTCCTCCTGCCCAGTTCCACTGGATCATCCTATGTCCAGATAATAGCAGAGTTCATCAGGAACTGCCTGCCTGTTTGTAGCCTTGACTGTATCTTGAGGTGATGATGATAGTTATGGGGCCTTGAAGCAGGTGGGACTTGAGTGCAATAAAAAGGTGAAGGATGCAGATGACTTCAGGGCCATGATGTTGGGTGATGGACACCCCATTTTACTCTATTGCGGAACTCACAGAATTTCACTCTAAACTACTTCTGTGTCTGCAGAAAATATCTGGGGTTTTCCCCTGCAGAGGAGTTTCCATAAAGCCTCTCTGAAAGAAAGTCACAGCGGTTTAGAGAAGGTTATGGGGGAAAAGCAGAAAGGAGTAAACAGTGGAAGCACAGTAGAAAAATTGTTGATTTTCCTTCAGGCAGCTCATGGCTTGAAGGTGAAAAAGGGTCTGAGGGAACAGCTTGTCAATGTTGTATCTGCTTTGCTGTGTGATATGCAAAGAACTGGGAACTGGAGCCAGTCTGTCAAAGGTTGGTGAAACCCTGTGTGTCCTCACAACCTTAACCACTGGGTGTCCCATCCTTGGAAACATTCACAATCAGGTTTGACAGGGCTCTGAGCACCCTGGTCTAGTTGAAGATGTCCCTGCTTATTGGAGAGGAGTTGTACTGGATGGACTTTGATGGTCCCCTCTAGCCCAAACTGTTTTGTGATTCTATGATAGTGAAAGATATGTATAGTTAAGACCAGCTCTGTATCTGGGGTATAGTGTTGAAAATTTGGATTTGTGGCCAGCTGTAGATCCTGTCTAGTCACAGAGCCAGTCCCTGTCCTCATCCAAAGTAGTAATTTTATTGAAAGATAGTGTAGCTGCAGTGCGAAGTGATTGATCGTGAACATCCACGAAAGGTGCCATGCAGCCTCAGAGGCTGTATTCAAGAAAGGCAGATTCCCTATGACATTTGGGAGCTGAGAAGAGATGACTTCAGATCAGAAATAACTGGATGTTTAACTATTTTATTGGTGGCCAAAGGACTGCTGTTGGGAAGTGAAACATTAACAGCAGGGTGAAAAAGAGCCAGGATTGCTCAGCGAGGTTAATCTTCTGGCACAACAGAGCTGAGGTCGTCCAAGGCGCAGGAAGCAGCCAGAATGGCAGAGGGGGATGGCACACCACAGCCTGCAAAGGAAGCCCAAGCTGGTGAGGAATTTTTAGAAGATTTCTTCTTGCTGATTGTAAGATAAACTGAAGGCAAAAAGGCAAGAGGGGGGATGAGAAGTTTCTCTGATTGTTACAGGTTGACTTGTGACCCCATGACAGGCTCTTAAATATAGAGTAGGTACTTGATATTGTTAGTGGTATTAATCTAAATACCTTTACAATTTTGAGTCTGTAATGGCTGGCGAATAGAGGAGAGATGTGGGTTTGAAGGCTTCTGGCATATTTTCCTGGTTATTCAAATGATTTGATACATCATTTTCTTAAATTACTTTGAAGTTTGGGAGAAGTCTGCAGGCAATGGAAACCACTCTTGATCTGTCTAAATCAGTTAAGCCCTGCTCTTTCTTGTGATCAAAGAATTGGAGAAAATAAGCCAGAAGAAACCTCCAGAGGTTATCATGTCCTTCCAGGGTCTGGTCATTAAGCCCAGAGTGTTGCTGGCACACATTCATCTAGTTTCTTAAAACCTTATCTCAGAAACAGAGAAAGAGGAGAGAAATACATATAGGGTAAAAGGGTTATAAAAGTATGGCCATTGTATATGAATTAAAAATTAGACTCATTATTAAAAGATGAGTGTGCCTGAGCTGAAAATTAGGAAGGGATTGTTCAAGATGAATGCAGGTAAAAATGAAGAGATTCGTTGAATATAAACAGATTAAGGCACACAGTACTGCAGCAGGGAGCGGTGAGAATGTGAGGATTGTAAAAGCAATGTGAAAATGCAGATTCTCTTTCTGAGGTTTTGGGAACCAGAAAAAGTTAATTATGAACTGAAAATCATAGCAAAATGCATTCGTGGGAACTTCTGGCTATGCAAGGCATCTGGTAGTTGAATATTACATTTAAGTATGAATCATCCTACAGACTACCCAGTTGCATAAAGGATAATTCAGAAAAGAGCAAATCTTACAGAAAGCAGTCCTTGCTTTCATGCTTTCCAGGTGAAGTTGTTTGGCACAAGGTTTTCACAGAAATACAGGAGGACACCTCATCCATATGCCTGCTCTGGGACAGGACCTGATATTTATGTAGTCCCTAACACATTCTTATATAACAGACATCATGAGTTGTCTGAACCCTGCAGGCCAATCCACATCATCTCTGTTCCAGTGTTCATCTGTCCTTGCTGAAAGGGAAATTGGAAAAAGAAGCCCCAAATCTTCTTTACTGAAAAAAGTCAATTATTTCTGCCATCTTATCCTCAATGAAAGTGGGTAATAGTTCATCTCTCTGGCTGTTTTTCCTATCAGTGAATAGGAGTAGCATTTGGTAGTCTCCTAAATTTCATCATTTTCATTACAGAGTTGTAAAATGGTTTCTCCTATTTTGCAACACCATTTTGGATTTGTACCCGGTTTTCCTCCAGGCTTCTCCACCCTGGTTTTGGGCACAAATGAGAGCACCATGCTGGCTGTGCTGAAGTTTTCTCTGCTCAAGGAAAAGCTGAGGACCTGTATGTTTCATGCTTTCCTAATCTGATGGAAAATCATTGATAGATACTCTTAGAGGGATTTCCTAGTCATCCACTATTATGGGCATTTCATACGGACCCTATTTCCTTGTGAGGGATCAGAGACACTAGAGTTAGGATATATCACATACAGAGCTGCTCTAGCTGTTACTCCACTTACACTGTCACCAGAGAATAAGACAGTCTGGTTTGAGAGCATTTTTTCCAATATGAAATGCTGTTTTGTAATCCTTATTCTCCTTTTGGTGCTTAGAAGGGATTATCTGGTCAAGTATCTCTCTTGCTATGGAGGAACACACCTGGTGGAACAACCTACTTTTTTAGGGGCAGTGGTGATGCTTGTTCTGCTTTTGCCCTTCACAAGGGAAGTGGCTCAATATGGTATTCAGCACTTGAAGGTGAATTTCATCAGGCTCTGATGATCAGAGCACATTTGAGATATCCAAATATTGTTTAAGCAGCTTTTGTCTCATTTCACACGTACTCCTGCTGGTTCATTTCAAAGGTGTTGCATACCTTGTTGCAATTTATTTTTTAGTGAAAATAACAAAAAGCACACAAGTTTCCTGGCTTCTCTGGATAAGCTTTTGTTTGCTTGTTTTCTGGTTTAAATAACAGCTTTTCATTTTCCTTCCTCTTTCTCCAATATTGACAGCATTTCTAACACCTTTTCTTATTGCCTTTTGTGTCCTCTTGCTAGCTGTAGTTCATTTTGTGCCTTAGCTTTGCTGGCACATCTCTACCACTCCGTGTTTGATCTGTTTGTCTATACTTGTCTTCAGAAATGCCACCTTATTTCCATTTGTGGTACAATTCCTTCCTGATTTTCAGTCCAGGACACACAGGTCTCCTTCTATCAAGTATTATTCTGTATTTGTATCTGAGGTGCTTGCAAATTTATTCTCCTAAACTTGTTTTTGCTGTTTGCTACAAGTTACCATTTATTGCCAGACATTTGAATTCCTTTTCTCCCTTTCTGTCTGAGAAGACCTTCTGGCAGCTAATGGCCTAAACAGCTCTGCAGTGTATTAGACAAGTGGTATGTTAATCCTACTGACTGATAGTGTTTTTCATGCTAGTATTAAAAAAAATTATCATTTTGCTTATGTGACGCATGGGGCTGTGTACACACAGAGGAAATATATCAGCAGGAGGCCAAAAATATTAAGGCATCACACTGCAGCAGCATGGGAGCGCTGTGCAACGGATGGTGAAACCTTTCCTGTCTTCCTTTTGTATTGTTCCTTTAATAACTCTGTTGCTGTGTTTGCTCTGCTTGCCTGTGTGTGGCAGAAGACAGCAGGTTTCTACTGGGAGCTGTATAGAAATACCTGGGGCATGAGATGCCAGCAGATGGCTCAGAAATATTTCTGCTGCCTCTAGCATGGGGTCAGACTTGCAGGACACAAGTACGTGCCAGCCTGGTGTGTGGTGACAGGACCCATGTGAACAAGACCTGTTCTGCCCCCAGCACTGGGTCTGCTTTTGAGTCACTCATACTCATGAAAAGGGCTTGACAAACCTGAGCTCCCTGGAGGCTGGACCCAGGTGAAAAGCAAGGCTCTGCGTGTGTGCAGATCACTGGGAGGGCTGAAGACAAGAGCTGGTTTGTGGCTGTACAGGGGAGGTACCAAACTGTTGCTTTGCCACTGCTGTAGAAGAAACAAGGATCAAGAAAGGGGCAGAACTTTCTGGTGCCATCTAAAGTTTGGCCTTCAAGTTAGCTGCCCAGTTGACCCCATGTTTAGCTGCCCAGCTAGCAGGAGTGAAACAGAATCCCTGGGGATTTTCAGAGGAAGCAATGCCAGAGCACATGAAGGAATGTGGACAGTAATTATATTTCCTCTGTGCAGTCTGTCACATCTGATTCCCTTGTGTAAGTGTTCTCCATGTCTTGTTAACAGTAACTGAAGCCAGATTAAGGATCTGTGGTGTGGCCAAAGGCTTCTTTCCTGGTTTGTCAGCTGCAAACCTGGTTCTTGTGATAACCAGGCACTATCAGCAGCTCGAGCTAAGGATGAGTTTATGCAGACTCCTTGTACCAGCTGTGGTTTCTGGGTGTGGTCTGTGCTTTGCTTATAAGAGAAGGGAGAAATATTTGGGAAAATTCTCTGAACATTTGTCTTTTAAAGAAGCCAAATGTAAGAGGAAAAAGAAACCTCTGCACTGTGCCGAGGATACAGCAGAGCCACAAGCGCTGAGGATAATTTATGGGAAGGTTGTGAATTTTGCTCTGTAATAGAAAATAGAGGAATTGGGCTGCTTCTGGGTGCTGGCTGTGTCCCCTTGATTAAGCTGTCTCATGGGAAAAGGCAAGGTCATTCTAGGGAATTGGTGTGAGAATGAACCCTGGATCACTTCACCCCTGCAGTAGCAAAGAAATGATTTAACACAGTGCAGGCATCTGTGACATCCAGTGTCCAAGGGTTTGGTGTGATGAGCATTTTAGTAGTTATGTCTTGGAACACGTGGCTTTCCAGTGAAATGAGATCCCTGCTGAGTAAACCTGTCATTACCACATCGGGAGGGCGATGCACGCTCTGCTCCTAAATCTGCAGGCTGTAGGTGTATCTGGGACCTGGGATTTTTATTCAGCTCACATCTGTGCAGCATCCAGCACCATGCTGGGCTGGTGCACGTACAATAGCTGGGGGAATGCCAAACAACAGGGAGGTCTGTGCCACGAAGTACTGACAGCCCCAACCTGTGACTAATTTAGGCTGTGTTCCCTGACTCTTCTTGAACTCTGGAGTTGTCTTTCCTGGTAGCATCTCCCTCCCTTTTCTGCCCTGGCTGCACAAATGTGCTCAATTAGGGTTAACTCAAACTGAATCAAACTTCGTGCCTGAGGTTGGAAATCTTCCCAGTCAACTCACCACAGCCACATAGCATGGTGGGAGACAAGGCGAGAGGGGAGATGAACGCTTTTCAGAGGAATGAATCCAAGGAAACTTTGTTCACTTTTATTTCTGCAGGAGATGATCCCCCCAAAGGAGATTCCCCTCTTCAGAAAAAATCCCCGGTAAGTGTTACTGCTGGTTTCCTTTGCTTTGCTTTCTGCTCAGCTTGTTCTAAACATTGCAAGATCTCTCTGTTCTCTCCTCTGTTGTGCTCTGGCTAGAGACAAACACCCTTTCTTGCAGAGAGTTGAAATAAGCCTTAACAACTCAAGGCAAAAATCCCTCCACTAACCTGATTAGGTTAAGAAAGTGCAGCTTAAAGGGAAAACACAAACTGTCTGAATGTTTGGGGAAAAGGGTAAGGATTTTTATTGCTTTTTTCCTGAACACTACTTTCCTTGTGGGAAAGAACTTAGATCTCTGAAGTGGATGGGGATGTTGTGCATAGAAGGAGAGAGTTGAACTGTGTTTAGTTTGATGAAACCCATCAGGGAAGGGTACCCAGACACTGAAAAGCAGAAGGAAGGACCAGGATTGAGGACAGGCCGCTGGTGAGTGTTACAGAGCCCAGCTGTAGTGCCAGAGCCTTGGGTTTACATCTTTGAATGTGATTTAAAGCCTAATTCAGGTGAACGTTGCAGCTTTGATGTTTGTGCAGGTTTTCAGGCTAATTCTTGTTGAGTGCTTGACTCCTAAGAACTGTTCACTGCATTGGCTTCAGGGAGAATTTGGCTTATATTGCAGCTGCTTTGACTTGCAGGATAATATGTAATACTTGGTCTTAAAACTCACAGTCATGTCATTAGCAAACCAACTATTTAACTCAATTTTAATTACTGTGCAGACATTAACTATTAGATATCCAGTGCTCCTGGGAAATAGTAATCTTTATCCCATTTTGCCATTAGTCAGCAAAAAGAGTTGAGAACAAATGTCTCCTGTAGTGGGGACTTTAAATGAACTTTCTTTTTTCCAAAAACACAGCCTATCAACTTCCACAGTATCTTTAAGAGATCCATAATCCCACAGATCCCAGGCTTGCTGTGGTAGCTAAGCACTGCAGACTATCTGTGTGTTCATGAATCCAGGCTTAACCTCTTTGCTTTTCCTGGGGCTCCCTGCTGAGCACAGTCCTCCTCTGCGAAAACGAGCAAACTGCATCTGGCTCTCCACATGGATGAAAACTTCCCACTTTTGGATGTCCAGGCAGGCCATAGGCAGGTCAGTGATACAGTGGAGAGAATACATGAGAGTTTCTGCATGTGCTGATGCCATCTCATGACATACAAGCCAGATGGAAGTACCCCTGCTTGTAAGTCGTTGCTCTACATTTGTAAGCATTTACTCAGGATCCTGGCTCAGGTACTTGGGAAGGTTTAGCTGGGAAGTCACTGCCTCCTGCTCTTCTTTCCCTCCTTGCCCCTGCTCATCTGTAGGAGGTGCCCATTCCAGAGCAGGAGTGGCTGAAATGAGTCACTGCACCTTAAACCAGTGCAGTAAATCCACTGGGAGTTGTGCACTGGGTGTGGAGGAGTGAGTTCAGGCAGCAGCGCTCCTGCCACCTGTCCTCCTGGGTTTGAACAGTCACTTTCTGCATCTCCAGCAATTGTTATTAAATGCCATGAGTACTTACAGTGAAGTCTGGGAAAGAGAGGAAGAAAAAAATCCCTGTTGTACAATTTTACTTCAAATTTCAGAAAATGCCTCCCAGCACCCATACGAAACATAATCTGCCTCTTATGGATTTTCTTCTTTTATTATGAAAAACTTGTAGGAGAAAAATATTCTGTGTGTGCATATGGTTGTGTGTTTGTGCATTTACAGCTTATATATGCCACCATTTTTAGGCTAATCTAAAAGCAGGAGGCCCCAGTGAAGCCCACACTTTCTTACAAGCCATATTGCTGAGCACAATGGTTTCAGAGTAAATTACAGATGAAATGGATAATTATATATTTACTCTAGTAAAGCAAAAAGATCAAGGATTTCTTAGAGAAAGGCAGTCTATAAATAGTGAGAAAAATGTATACATATATATTATGTATAACAATGAATAAAAATATTTGTCTTTAGAGGGTTAAGTAATGGAAAGTAGGGGGGAGGTGGGAGTTGTGGAGTTTTGATTTTTTACAATCAGTCTGTTTTGTTGCTCTTTGATAATGTTGAAGAAGACAGCGTCATTAAGCTAGACTCTTCTAAACTTGATGCCATTGCTTTGGGAATCCAAATAAGCTTAGGTCTCTTGGTGGTGAAATAAACCTGAATAAACACATCTGGTTTGGTACTGTATTTGCATTTGGGACTCTGGGAAGAAATACAGGAATTCATTATTTCCAACCTGAGGCACAGAAATGCGTGTGAAGAGTTCATCTCACTTCACTGGCCCATACAATCACTGTTTAAAACTATAAATATAGTTGCAACTGTTAATATCACACTCCCCCCAAATCCCTCACCAAATCCATGGCCAGCCCCTCTCTCCCACTAATTGGCAGTGCTGTGAAAACCTGCTTTCCTGTTGCGAGGCAGTGGAGCTACTAAGCAGCTGGAAGCTGAAAGCTGCTTAGCTCAGACCACTGTGGGGTAACAAGGGGGACAGAGGCCCACACAAGGTCATGCCAAGTCTCCTCTGTTTAATGCCTTGTATTTCACTTGGGAAGTGCTGATGTTGGCTGGAGTAAAGTCAGGCTCAGCGAAAGAGTCGCCACACTCAGACAGATTTGACAGTCCCATCGCTGGGGTTTTTTAAAGTTCTGATTAATAAATTGAATTATCCATAGCTATGCCAGCAGTCTTGGAATATGAAATGGATGCCATGCCTGAGGGAGTGCCAGACAGAGAGCTGATGCTCTGCTTCAGTGAGTGGTGGCAAAGCTCGGCACAAGTGAGGTGCAGAGTTTGAGAGAAGGAGCAGCTTCACACACTGATGTAGACAGCAGATCTCTGAGGTCTCCCAGTTTCTGAGGCAAGGTCTGGTACAGGAAGAGGGAGCAGTTTTGGGGCAGGGTGGTAGCTTTATATGAAGTGCAGAAGAAAAGGCATCCAAAGGTGTTTTTTTGGTCCCAGTGACTTTTCTGCATTGCAGTGAAGAGTTGCTGGCACCCTTCCAGTGGAGTTCCTGGAACTCCATGTTGGGCTGCTGACAGCCCGTGAATCCCCATGGCAGTCCTTACTGGGCCCATGTCAGCCAGGCTGATTCACTGGGGAGCCTTAATCAGAGCAAGAGTATTGTGAGGTCCACTCTCTCCCTTGCATCCAGCTCACAGGCCAGTCAAGCAGCAGTGGGCACTTGGTTTTTGGACTGGACTCCTCTCCACCACCCAGACACTGTGGGAATATGTTGCTGAGGTGAAGGCTTTGACGGTTGGTATGTTCTTGTTTGTCTCCCACAGAAACTCTGTGGCTCCAACTACCCCCTGAGCATTGCCTTCATTGTGGTGAACGAGTTCTGCGAGCGCTTCTCCTACTATGGCATGCGAGGTATGTGGCCTGTCTGGGGACTGACTTTCCCATCCTGAGGTGTTTATACAAACTGGATTGGTGTTTCTGAGCTGTGCTGTGTGTAGTATCAACTGTCTTTCAAAGTTAATTGGTATTTTGGAATGTGTGTATGAACAGTGTACCCTAACACTGTTGCTATATCTGTGATGAGAAGTTGGGACTAGAGGGCTCCAAATGTACCTTCCAGTCTAAATTATTCTATAATTCTCTATATCAAAGCTGGTTTTCTACTATGTGATGTCTTTCACAGTTGATGTGCAATCAGTGTGTTTGGGAATTGAATCTTACAGGCACCTAATCTGCAAATAGAAAATGTGCGTAAACAGAACTACAGGTTAGGTTAAGATAAGCTAGAAAATACATTTCTCAGCTAAACATAAATGTTTATGAGCAAAGAATGTTGGATACTCATATATCTCATTTTAGCTTCTCCTGTGTCAGAGATTATGAGGAACAGGTCTGGAAGCACAAATCTTTCCACAGCAGTGCTCAGTTGCTAGGCAAATCAGTAGTTTTCTTGCCACCATGATCCTGCTTACCTGCAGAGATACACAGTAATTATCTGATATGATTTTTTTTTTGTTTTCTTTTAGCTGTCCTGACACTGTATTTCTTAAGCTTCTTCCACTGGGATGAAAATCTCTCCACTGCTGTGTACCATGCCTTTTCCGCGTTGTGTTATTTCACACCTGTCATCGGAGCCATCATGGCAGACTCATGGCTGGGGAAATATAAGTAAGTGAAGACATCTCTCTAATTCAGTCAGCATGCATCAACACTGTGCAGCCGGTGCAAGGGCAGTGCTCTGTGTGCCCCCAGTTTTGAGCTAGCTCAGAGTGCAGCAAAGACACACTTGTGAAGGTCAGCTCCTCTCTGTTAACAGAGCTGATCTGTTTGCTCATGCTGTTCTGTGCTCCTCTAACACCCAAGGGCCAATAGGCAACAAAGTTGGGACAAATTAAATGTCACAAGCACTCTTTTCCTCTACTGTCCTTCCCTACGTGTCTTCAGGAAGCTGAAGTGTAGGGCAACTAACCCTCAGTTTGCCAAGGTCTGCTTCTGAGAAGGATTCAGAGATAGTGAGGAAGCAATGTCATCATGTAGATCTCTCAGATTCAGATGAAATGTCACTAACTATAATGTACTTACTTACACTTCTCACAGCATAAGGAATGTGTCAGCACACCCACTTTTTATGCCTGAGAAACCTAGGTTCTCTCAAATCATCTCCATCAGCACATAACTAGGTAGACTCTTCCTGAGTAAGAGTCCTTAGGCAGTCTTCCCTTCTGATGATAAGTTGTGGAGCCAGCATCTGCCCCAGAGTGGTGATGACCAGCTGGATATAGGACTTTCTTTGCTTGGCACTGTTTTTTCATTGTCTGAGGAGTCTTGGCCATCAGGGTGATAAAGTGCAGCTGAACCCTTCTCTCTGGACTAAGCCTATCTGGCAGAAGAGTCTCAACAAGAAATAAACAACTGCCATATGCCTTTCCAGAAGAAAGTTCTTAAGGAGCTCTCAGTGTCCTTTTTTCTCTCTGCTCAGTTTTAGTAATTTTCTTGTCCCTTTGAATGAAAAAAATAACAGTGGGAGTTTATTAACTTCATTATTTAAGGTCGCCTAGCAATGTTCATTAGTATTTGAGGATGTCTATCTTGCAGCATGACGTTGTGAGAAGGTAAATCCTTATACAGACTCTGGTGTGTTAGGCAAGAGACTTGGAGTAATCCCTATAATTTAGTGGGAGGTGGCATTTGATGTAGTAGCTGGGCCTTGACCAATACCAAGGACAGATAACAGATTAGAGGGGCTTTTAGGAATGATCTGATGTGGCTCTAAATTATCTGTTGCAACCAGGGTTTGAATGCATCAGGGACCAGTTTCATGCTCAAAGCTCATAGGACTTCTTCTAGTGTCTCTGTCCTTTGATTCCCTCTGTATGTGTCTTCAGCACATGAATACATAGATTTCTCTTAGTCCTGAAGGTGATGAGGGAATAGAATTCACTCAAGTCTGATCATCCTACTCAGATTTCTTCTTCTGCCTCAGCAACACATGGGAGGCAGATAGATGAAGTCAGTCTTTCAGAGGTACTTGGGACCCAAAACAGACTTACAATGAGGAAACCACACTCCTAATTTACATTTGTTGGTTAGGTGGGTTGAATGTGGGCAACAGTCTCTAGAGATCCCTTCCAGTCAAGGGATTCACTTATGCACATCCTACAAAATGCCAGTTATTAATAATCTGGAAACTGAGTTGGACCTGAACAGTGCAGTCTTCCATGCGTGACAAGACTGGAACATTTTTTATTTATTCTGCTCAGTAACATCTACAAATAAAGCAGGGGCTATCCGTCCTTAATCTGAACCCATTTGCATATCTATTCCTTCTAGTGCACTCAGTGTTGACACAAAGGAATTGTAGCTGCCTGCTCTACCAGTGGTTGAACAAACCAGTTCCTTGTGTGTCTGCCAAGTAGAGCTGCCGTATCAGGGAGCATGGGCACACTCTGGTTTTGAATTGTTCATCACCCTGCACCTTCAGTCACTGCTGTTTGCTTTTCTCACAGGACGATCATCTACCTCTCCATTGTGTATGTTGCTGGCCATCTGATAAAATCAGTCGGTGCCATTCCATCCCTGGGCAACCAGGCAGTTCATGTGTAAGTAGCCCTTGAAGCCACAGTGCTGTAACAGGTTGTGATGGTAGTTGGCTTACCCAAGTCTGTAATTTGTTTCACCTCCATCAGTCCAGCATTTTTGGTGCTGTGCATGGATTTCTTTCATCAGGGAAGGGTTAGGAATGTCTGAGTAAGAGCAGAAGGATGGGTCTGGTGTGTGACCATGCCAGATGGAGTTGGAAATCACCACAGGGACTCTAACCCCTTTGACACAGGCACTGGGGATCACCCCTCTCTGCTATACCACGCTACTGGTTTGGTCTCCTCCATCCAACTGCCTGTACCAGGCTCCTTCCTCCCTCATTTCATCAGCACAGCTGCCCAGCTCAGCAAGGTTCCCCCATGTGCATGGGAACACAAAACTGAAATACGTTTTCTGATGACAGGGGAAGGGTCTGTCTCTTCCACAGGATACAACCCTCTAGGTTCTGAACTGATAGGCTTGTCAGAGTAGTGTCTCTGAAACCACCAAGCTGGTTTTGTCTGTGTGGTCATGACTCAAAAATATGCACATGCAGGCAGGAGCATATGTTGTTTACAGAACAGTTTTCTTTTGTCCCAGACCTGGCCAATCCTGATACTCTTGTTCCCTAGAGACATAATCTGTCAGGCCAACAATGGTATTTTGAAAACCAATGGGAAGTAGAAAGCACACAAGAATGAGTCTCATTTGAACAGCTTGTCTGCTCTTACCCAGGCTAGAAAGCTGCAAAAAGTACTCCCCTTTTTCTTTTTTTTCTTTTTCTTAATTGATCTCGGAAATCTTTTGTTGTCATATGAATGAAAAATAATTCCACAGCTCTTTGATCTCCTATATGTCTACTGGACCTCAGAACAACAAGAAACTGGCAAAACCAGTTTGGTTAATTGACTGGTATGGAGTGCAGGAATTAGGATAATTAACTTGTTTTTCAAATTATTAGGATATTTAACTTGTTTGTTTAGCTGGCTCACCATCACTACCTGTGTGCAAAAGACAACATTATCAGAAGAATCATGGTTGGGTGACACTAAAATACTCCCATAAGCACTGGAAAGATTTTGCAATGGTGATGTTTTTGTTCTTGCATGAAGGGTCCTGTCTATGGTTGGTCTGTTTTTGATCGCCCTTGGAACGGGAGGTATCAAGCCCTGTGTCTCTGCATTTGGTGGGGACCAGTTTGAAGAGGAACATGTAAGACTTCTTTTCTTTCCTAAAATATGCAGTGTCTGCTTACTTTGTGGGGATGTTTATGTGATCAAAATCCTGTTGTGCTAGAATAAGGGCCAGCTTGCTGCAAAAGACGTAGTAAGACAGGAGGTAGAATGGTTTGCATAAGACTTGAGAGAATTTTGATGCTTCAGGAAGGCAAAATGACAGCAGAACAGGATTGATACTGGAAAGGATAGGTCATAATTGCATCAAATCATCTAAATGTTAATTGGACATCAGAGTAGTTGAAAAATCCTGTCATGCATATCACAGAACTGTATATATCATGAACCAGCTTAACAGGGGTGATTGTAATGCACTGCAATGGAATACAGCAAATGAAAGAAAAGATTGTATCACCACCCTATGATTCTGTGGGATTTTTGCCTCAAATCAGTCATAGTCTGTGTCTCAGATGTTGTTCAGAAAGGACTGTGGGAAATTCTGGTCTTTTGAAGGTAGTGCCAAAATGGAAGGTTCTGAAGAATTAAGAAAATGTTTCTGTTTAGCTCTGTGTTGTGTATCCTGTGAATTGTAGTCCAGGTGCTTTGCGTCCTCATTCTCTGTCATGAGTGCTTAGCCCCTCATCTGCACTAATCTCAAACTCCCATTATTCAGCACAGGGGCTCAAGCAGGGATAAGGTAGTGCTTAAAGAAGCAAAGCAGGTCAGGAAGTGCTAATCCTCAGGCAAAATGCTAAATTTTTAAATTGACTTCAAGTTAAATAGATTTACGTTGACCTAACACACAAATAAAAATTTCCATTTTCTTAATGTCAAGTATTCAAATCAGCAAGTTCTGTGCATGGCATAAGTTGTCAAATATGTAGAAGGTCACTGCTACAAAAAGGAAAATAAGTGTTGGGGTCTGTGATGAGTAAGCTTAAACGGAAAGAGGATTATTTAGGATTGACAGTATGAAAAATTTTTCCAGAAATAGATCTAGAGAAATACTGGAAAATGCTAGGACCTTTGGGAGATGGAAATTCCCATCAATGGAGGCATTAAAGAAAGACATTAGACTAATAGTGTGTCAGGAAAAGCACTGGTAAAGATGGGTAAGAGTTGGCCCCTTGGCCTTGGACAAGGAGCCCGGTAGGGCAGTTTTCTCTTGTCTTTTGCAATGCCCCAGAATGTAGTCACCATGTAATGAAATAATACAGACTAAATTTAAAATTTTGGGAAGAGTTGTGCTTTCCCCACAACTGAGTGATGCTGAAGTGATGAAGCTTATGATTACTAGGAAGTAACAAAATGTGGGATATTCCATGGTCACTTGTCCAAAGCAGATCCTCCTGCAGGCATGTCCACACTGTGCTGTCAGTTGGATCTGGTGCTTTAGGGGATGCTGCAGAAGGGGGGATCAGCAATGCTCTGGTGGTCACCAGCCTCCCCAGTTGGCATAACTCTGACCAAAAGCAGGCTGGCAGCACAGCACACGTGCTCTGGGATAGCTGCATGCGTCCCAGTGCGTGGGCATCCTGGCTTGCTGCACCAATAGTTGTCCCAAAAGAATTCTGAGAGGTCCAACAGCAGCATTTACACAAGTGCTACTTCTATGAATATTAATGATTAATAGTGTTTATCCAGCATCTTTCAATTACCACCTAATTACAGTATGATAATATGTAACACTTATCTTCAGAGCGTTTTATAGACTTCAGCTAATGAATCTCAGCACCCTTCTCAGGCACATACATATTATTATCCCAAATTTACAACCACAGCTGAGTTACAGAGAGAAAACCTGAACTGCCTGTGGTTGTGTATGGGCCTGTACCCATTCTCCAGCATTCAGACTACATCTCTCCAACAAATTTATCAAATACAAAGGCTCAAACATTCACCTGTGTGTTACCTTCAAGAAAAACTAATTTAGAGAAAGAAAACTGTAAAAAGCATTCTGATAAGAACAATGTGTTCTGCTCTATTCATTCTTTTCAAAATAGAGAGTTTTCTCTTTTACCATTTTGAAATGACTTGGCCTTTCAGAAGAAACAAATGTTTTATGCCATGTGATAGGAAGTTTAAGTCATCAGAATTGGAATGAGAAGTTTTGATTTTGTAAGGAATGAAAGGTTTGGGGCCAACCAGAATATTTCTTCCCTCTGGAGTGGTGTTTGAGGGGACTTATGTTTTATTTTCTTCCACTCCAGGTAGGATGAAATAAGTTTTGAAAATTCCCTATGAAATGAAGCATTTGATTCCCCCTTAATTTTCAGGACACCAATAAACTTCAGCCGAGCCCTTAAGTACACAGGCTTAGTTGTTTAATCTGAAAACTAGGGCTGAGGTAGCTCTGTGTATAAATAACTAAATTGCCCCTGCTATTCCTAGATACAAGTTTATGTTTTGAGGTAAATGCACAACATCAATCTGATCCTCTTTTAAGTACTTCAGGAGCATAATAGTCTTGGACCTGCCACTTTGAGAACAGTACTACTACAGACTGTGATGGGGACTGATTTGGCAGGAGGTCAGATAGGGAAAATTGATTTATCTGCAGGAGATTTCCAAATGCATTTTTCTATGGGATTAGGAATCCAAGTTAAAAATGCCTGAACAAAATTATATTTACGATATGTCATATGAATGTGAAGCTGCTGCACATATTAATTAGAGACCAAAGCCGCTTTCAAACAGTGCTGGATGGTGTTTAAGGTGCTAAATAGCTTTCTCTTTGTTTCTTTATTTTCTGGTTGCCAAGGCGATCAGGATTATCATGTACAGTACCTTTTCTCAAATTAGCTAATCCAAATCATGTTGTTAAAGTATGTCTGCTCTAAAGATTAGGACAATAGGGAGGAAATTCTTTATTCCAATCAGTATAATTTGCAAGCTGCTGGGTCATTGTTTTTGTAGTTATTTCAGCTTTTCTCTGACCATTTTTCTTTCCATCACTAAAATCTGAAAATGTGGGAAATAAGATGCTCCAAATTCTTTATGCATAACTATCCTCTTCTCTTACCACCCCATTCTTTTTGGTAATTGTTATTCTAGACTTTATCATGTCAAGAGCTGTATGCTTGAGTTTATCACAGCTCTCAGAAATTCTGAGTTGCTCAGCTACGAAGGGTTAGAGACATGCCATGAGAATTTGGCTAGAAGAGGGCAGGACTGTGAGGGCTCTACTGCACCACCCTCGACAAGCCATGGGAGGGCCATCTAGGAATGGGGAAGATTGCTGAGGCTGCTCATTTCTCTAGTTTATTTTATGATGACAAGTAACTAGTCACAAAGGTAGAATGAAAAAGAAAATAAAATTTTACTAGTTTAGCAGTGGAAAGTTCTGGGTTATCAAAACCACCAGCAAGGAGTGGAATATAACAGATAGTGAGACCCCACTGCTGTTTTCTATTAACCATGAGAACATGCCATGGAGGTGATTTTTATAAGGCTTTCAAATCCTTTAGTCCAGGATAAATAATTTATGAGGAATGTGTGGGTTAGCCTTGAACACTCTAGGAAATAAAATTCTGGAAAAGCCAAGAACTCAAGTTGATGGGTGTGTGCTGGGTCAAGGCAGAAAGCCCTTAATCCAAGTAAGCAGACCCCCAGACTCCTTGATGGGTGGCAGTGGGAGGTGATGGGTCTCTCACCCTCACCTTCTCACCACCCACTTTGCAAGGGGACATAAAGAGAAGCCCTCCCATGCTCTCCCACCTCCCCCTTTCCCTGCAGTAATGCCCTCTGATAAGAGGCTTCTTGCTATATGAAGTAGCAATATTTCCTGTTGGCTGCACCATCAGTTACAGGAGGTTTTGTTACGTTTTTGGATCTCAGGATTCATTACTTTCAAGCTGTCCTCTTTCAGCTGCCTGCAATTCTTCACGTTGTCTCCAGTTTTCTAGCCTTGTGGATATTGTTGTCTCAGGTAGCAGACAGAAGCAGGACACATTAGAAGGAAAGGAGACAGAACAACAGTCCTTGAGGAGTTTCCTAGCACTCAGCTAAGTTAAAGTTTTGCATTCAAATGATGCTCAGGTCATAGAGATGTGGCTCAAGGTGCCCTAAGAAGCTCTCTGCCAGGCACCATGCCATGTCTGAAGCAGTTTTCCCCACTACCTTTATCAACTCAGGTGTCCCAGAGCTGGTGATACATGTGAGCACGGGGTAGGTCAGGTAGCCTGCTTTTGTTTCTCCTCTCTGCTGGCCCAGCCAGGCACAGGGAGGAGGTTAACACTGTATGCAGCACACCCGTGACTGTGCATGTATGTCCCTCCCACAAGCAAGGAGAGACTGCATGCACACATTACTCCTGCAAAAAGGACCAAACTCTGCGTCACATTCTTGATTCCTTCCAAATTATGAATTATGCAGGAAGAAAGAAGATCAACAGGCATCCTTTGACTCTATAAACTATAATATGTCACACCTTAAATTCAGAACTCTTTCTCTTAGAGTTCATCCCTCCGTCAGGCTCTTGAATTTGCTCCCCTAGATTTAATTTACCCTATTAGTTTGAGGTCGACTGGCCTCACCTTGGTGGTCTCTTCTTTGATGGATACTTTTCAATTGCTGGCACTCTTTAATCTGTGGTGTGATTACCAGTTCCTTAAAATATACTGGTTTCTTTTTCTATTTCTACACAGGAGAGGAGGGAAAAAAAAAAGGGCTCAGACACAGGAAGAAATTATGAGCTTGTCAAAGCGTGCCAAATTGGATTGAATTAGGTGACAAAGGATGTGAATCATGCTACTTGTTCTGAATAAGTAAATGCTCTCCCCTCCTTCCAGTCTCACAACACTTTCAAAGCAGTGGCTTTTCCTCTGAAATGCCAAAAAGCCCCAAAGCACTTCTCGAGTAACGTGAGATGATTTGTGTGAGCATTTACCATCACCTGAACACAAGCTTGTTTGCTTAACATTTTATGCACTTTGTGTCAATATTTACCCAGCCTTCCTAACAAGAGAATTGATAGTGTTCAATTTGCAAGCCCAATGCTGTGCCTTAGCCATGACATTGATATTGTCTTCTCTTGTTTCAGGCCTCGGAGAGAAGCAAGTTTTTTTCCATCTTCTATTTATCCATTAATGCTGGAAGTTTGATCTCCACGTTTGTAACTCCTGTATTAAGAGGTCAGTGTGGATTTAGAATAAAGCAATAAATTAGCTGCCCTCTAACTACTCTGCTGTGCATAGTTAGACTCTTAGGACAACAGAATGGCAGAAATGATATTATCTGTGGAGTGGTCAGTGTATTGCATTTGCACCTTGTTAATCCTGCTGTAGCAGCATTAACAGATTTATAATATAGGCTGACAAGTCACAGAAATTTATTCCTGGTTGTATTTCAAAGCTAGCCTGAACAGCAGAATTAAAATATGAAAGGTGGAAGGACCTATGGTCATCTAATCTCCATTGCCAGTGAAGGACTTGCCTTCAGGTTAACTATGGATGGGAAGTGATCTCTGCTGTCCTGTGCAGTGTCAGGACTGAAAAACTTATCAGGGCTGGTTTCAAAGTCCTACCTTCTCCCTCCCATGGGGTGCTGCTGACTTTTAGAGGGCTCTGTCCTGGCACTCAGGCTTGTCTGCATGGGTCTGCTTGCAAGATTGCTGCCCTGAGCAACTAGCCTTGAAGACAAAGCACAGGCCTATGCCCCATTTAAGACCTACTTTATATTCTAGCCTACTTGCAAAACCTTTTTTAGTCCCCGAGCCTTGCTGCACTTACTTCATTGTATTGCAGCGCTTCGAAGCCAAAGGGATTGGCACACTCTAAATACAGGCACAGAGGCAGAGCAGCAGGCCATAGGTGATGGGGACATGGACAAAGTAGTCTTCACATTTAGTTGCCATATTTTTCATTCCATTCCATGGCTTCCAGAAAGCTCTGTTTGTTTGGAGCATCATTTTAACAGGCTCTTGTCTCATGTTTACACCATGCATAGGGATAAAGACAAATGCTATATCTTTTATTCATTCTCTCTCTGGTGTCTCCAGGTCAGCATTCAGTTGGGAAGGGCTTTTGCTTAATGGGCAGATGAAAATCAAGTCCCTTCAAACATCAAAACATGCACCAATATAAACTAGTTGCAACATGGAATTGGAGAGGATGGGGAAAGAGTAACATTTTTGCTAAGTGTCAAGGCTTTTCTTGGAAGAGCATGAAATGCAGTTTGTAGACATTTGGTACGAATATGAAATATATACTTTTAGGTAGAGAAGTCCAATTCATTTAGCATATTAAAAGTTCAGTGTGCCCATAATGTTGCTCTCAGCTTTGTTGGATTTCAGCTAATTCGCTGTAAATAAGTAAATAAATGCTATGCATGCACACAGCTGTGCAGCTGTCTGTGACTGCCCTGCTACAACAAACAGGAGCATCTGAGGGCTTCATGGGTTGGTCTCCTGTTAACTCTGTTGGCTTACTTTAACCATTACTCCATGTGAGAATGCAGTAATATCTAGCCCCTGGCATTCAAACACTGACCCACTGCTGGCCTGCTGTTTGCAGCTGGAGCACGGTACAAGAACTGACCTGTTCCAAGAGGCCTGGGGTTTCAGTGAGCCACAGCTCAGATTGATCCAACCCGTCCTGTAGCACACCTGGCTTCCTAACGGGTTGCTGCAAGACCTGACATTTGGAGCAGGCTGCCCCTAGTGACATTGGTGTTAGGGAGGAAGGGGACTGGAGTTCTAAGGCTTATCCTGGGCTCCCACTTAACACAGTGCAGGCACTGGATTCCTCTTTGTCCACTGTAGGTCGCTATGAAATCAAATTCAGGTTTTTCACTCAAGACTGATGCAGCTGGCACAAAGAATGTGGAAACACAGTACTGGTTATTTAGATCTAGTCAAATACAGAATGGCTTCAGGTTGCTTTAAATGCTGTAGTTTTTTCCCCAATTACAATTCCTAGTACTTCTTTATACCTATTTGTCTGCCCCCTCCCTTCTACCATTTGCATCAATATCCCATTATCAGCTGCTTTTGCTGGCAGACACTAACCCTGCTTCCAAATTGTCTTCATCAAGGGAGGACAACTGTTTCAAGGAGATTCAATTCACAGTGTGAAGCACCAGCAAAGAAGATTTAAAACAGGGGAAGTGACTGATTTAGGGAAGCAAATCAAAAGCCCCAGTAACGTAAGTCTAGCTGTAATGAGGTGCTTTTATTTCTGACTTCTTTTTCAGGGGATGTGAAATGTTTTGGAGAGGATTGCTATGCCCTGGCTTTTGGTGTCCCAGCAGCACTGATGGTGTTGGCTCTTGGTGAGTGGAAACAGTGATGCTCATAATAGGAGTTACCATTTTTGAGTCCATGGCTAGATGAGAAAATGCACAAATTCACTAATTCTGGATGAATACTGTCGTGGCAAATGAAAGGGTTCAAGGTCACCCAACAATTCCCCAGTTCAGAACAGCAATAAATATCAGTAGTTTATTAATGGTGGGCAGACCATGGTTTTACTGCTATCTTTTATTGTGATACTGTTAAGGGTGTGGTCTGATGGATGTTTCACAGTATAATTGCTTTACTCTAATGCAAAGGGAGGCACCAAAATGATTCTCCTGGTGGCTTGCAGCTTTGCCTATGAGCAGGCATGGCCTTTGAACTGCGAGCTGAGCAGTCCTCAGAGACCCCCAGCTTATAGAAGAGAAGCTTAACATGCCACTTCTAACCTTTCCTCGGGCTTTTGGCAGCTCAGGGCCATCTTTAATGGCTCAGACTTCTGGTGCTGAATCTATGTGCTGCAGAAGGAGCTAAATGAGATGTTACTTTGTTCTGAGCTGTCTCACTTTGCTTGGCTGAAGTAATTCCCACAATTACAGTGACAACTTATTATTATGTTGCAATAAAAAAATCCTTATTATCCAAGTGTCAGGAGACAGCCACAATCCCTTGCTTCTTAACGCTTGCATCTTAGCCCCATTAATGTACTTGTCAAGATTTCTTCTTCAA
Source organism: Corvus brachyrhynchos (assembly GCF_000691975.1). Lineage (NCBI taxonomy): Eukaryota > Metazoa > Chordata > Aves > Passeriformes > Corvidae > Corvus > Corvus brachyrhynchos. Next base: position 8,809,073 of record NW_008239283.1, on the reverse strand, counting down.
CCTTTATAAAACATTCAGCAATCTCCCCATTTTTACTGTTACTCCTTGGTAGCCAGTACAGAGGACACATTAGCTTTAGTTTCACAGCTGCAAGCTGCTGAGAAGAGCAGTCCCCTTATTACACTGCATTTGTGAGGTTTTGACACAGCATGGGGTGACTTCTCATTCAGCTTGTTACCTTCGCTGAGAGACCAGGCAGTTGTGTGATTTCACTGCAGCATCTGGGATTTGAAAATCTGTTCCTCAGAGAATGTGAATGTTGCTGTCTCTACTCGAATTTCCATCAGGGAGAAGAATCAGGAAACTGAAGAAATGTCATCAGGCCACAGCTAACGTTGCAGCAATTATTTTCAAAAAAGTGTGTGGTCACGGGTCTGAGAAGGTTCTATTTTCCCTTGTGGCCTGTTCCTATCATTTAAGGGCCGCAGAGGCTCGCTCCTCTGTGCACCATGCTGTGATGAATGTTTCTAGCAGAGCAGTAGTTGCCCAGGGGAAAACAAACGTGTAAATATTGCAGTTTCAGTGAGGGCATCGGTGGAAATGTGTTTTTAGCTAGTGTCCTGCTGCCAGATTCCACGTCCTGCCCGGCAAAGCAGCTCTCTGTTCTTTTGTAACATGCTAAAATGCTCTGGGAAGTGATATATTTGACTATGTGAGCAGCATGCAGAATTGGAGAAAATACCCTTTCGGCCCTGACTGGCCCTCTCCCTGAGTTGATGGAAAGCAAGGATGGATTTAGAGGCAGATTTAGCGTGAGATTTTCTGGGCTGCTACAGTTTCTGAAGGATGGGGTAGATTGATACCATTTAATTCCAAGTGCCAAACCTAATGCAGGAACCTCAGCTCTCAAAAGAGTCAATGACATTGTCAGGAGATATTTCAGCAAACCTAATGGATCACCTTTTTAGAGGCACTGACATCTTCACAGGAGATGCTAAAAATTAGGTACTCACTCTGGGTGACTTTGCACAAATGCAAAGTGCAACTCATCTAAACTGACTTCAGAGATCTCTCACAGTTCTGTGAGCCAAACCTGGGTGCTAAAGGTCAGCAAAGAGCAAAGGTGAGCTTCCTGCAGTATCCCAGGCCTCCTGTGTTAGGACAGAGGTCCCTGCTATTCTCCACTGTCTGTGGACTGACCCGGACAATTGGGTTAGTTAAAAAAGTTCAGGTTGGTTTGTTATGTGGATTTCATGCTCAGTTTTAAAGGTGTTTCTCCCTACTAATCTCTTTGGAATTCTGATGTGCTCAAAGGCTCTCATAGAGCAGGATAAATGATACACAATCAGATAACTCCATCTCTGACAGGATTTTGAAGTCTCATTCTGATATTCTTTGTGCTTTGAGGGAGAAAACCAAGATAAAACAGTATCTTAAGTTGTATATCCCTTTGTGGAAACCATAAATGAAGGTAATTTAACATCTGTGAGGCAGGGATCTTTGTGGCAGGTTCCATTGAAATGTGTGTGAGATGCAAGTGCACAAAGCCTGTGTTGTATCTGGATTAATCCTCACATGTTTCCAATGGGTGAGGGTTGATTTCCAATGTCAGGTGCAGCAGTTCAATGTCGATTTTATTTTAAGTTTAGTCTACAAAAAGCATAGACAGAATGAATTTTCAAAGTTTTGGTTCTCAGCATGAATCAGATATGGAGGTGCCTGTTGTGCCAGAGCAGATAATAAGACAATGGTGACTTTCTAAGGATCACACTGCCTCTTGTAGGCTGTTCCATTTTCTTCCATCTGTAGGCATTAAAGACTCCTGTATATTTATTTAGTTTAAAGTGCAATCCTGTGAGCCCCGAGGACAGAGCATTTCTGTTGAATACAGGGGTGGGGATCCTTCCCAGAAGCCAGTGCAGGATTGAGCTTCAGCCATGTGAATTCCCTTTTGGATTATAATATTTTTTCAGTTGTGTTCATTGCTGGAAGTGGACTGTACAGAAAAACACCACCACAAGGAAACGTCTTGCTGGAAGTGTGCAAATGCATCAGTGTAAGTGTGTGCAATTCTCTTTTTCATGCATGACTCTGAGGTTGCAGGACAAAAAGGTGCAAAGGGAAAGGGGAGGTGACTTTTGGAGTTCTTCTCTATGCTGCTTCTGGATGTCTTGCTGATGAGCTGTAAGGAATGAGAAACACATTTAGGTCCTAGTTTATTCTTTCAGCATTTCAATTGTTTTCCCTTAGCTCCATGAACTGTTCAGTTGATGTCAGTAGAACCACTAGTGGCAGATGCTGGCGGAGACTGAACTGAAAGGAAAATTCAGAAACTCACAGAGTATCAGATATATTACTCCATTTTTTTTCAGTTGAATAATTTTTCTGAACTTTATCAGTTCAGCAGACAGTAATAGCACACATTCATATTATGGACATTCAGCATGTTCATGTAAATGCAAGAGACACTTGCTGAAGTTGCATTAGAGCCTTATAAATTGTTTTTCATGACGTGTGAGCTGAATACAGTATGCGAAAAAATACTCTTTTATTATTAGGTGGATAATGATGTTTCTATTTCAGGAAGCTGTTGCTAACAGCAGATGTTTTCTTTTTATCTAGGTCAATCCTAGTGCCAAATTTACCTTGGGGAAACAGGCGAGATTTTAAAGACAGGATTTCTAAGTGAGGTCTGCCACATTTTTTTGCAAGGGAGGCTCAGTGTGTTCAGTGACTGGAGCACACAGCAGAAACAAGCCAGGAACTGAACTTCAATGACCCTTGTGGGTCCCTTCCAACTCAGGATATTCTAAGATTCAATGATTCTATGATTTATTCCCACATCATACCTTTAATCAACCAGTACCATAGAAACTTTCCTGCAGACAATTCATCATAAAGCATCCAATCTGAGATTTTAGAGGTATCCAGCAACTCAGCCCCTCAATTTTCTGGCACTACTTACATTTGGGGATGGGGAAGGTAGCCTTGAGTTGGGAATGTGACAAGGGCAGGTACAGCATGAGTGAATTAACCCCCTGTTTTGCTCCCTAGTTTGCTATTAAAAACCGGCTGAAAAACCGCTCCCGTGAGATTCCAAAGAGAGATCACTGGCTGGACTGGGCATCAGAAAAATACTCGGTAAGTGATGCTCTACCTGGTAGATTTGGAGTGGGAAGGGGGAGATGGGCAGATAGACAGGAGAGATGCGTTTTCCTGTCCCTTTCCACATCTGTACTCTTCTGACCCTTAATGGACGGTTTAGGTGCTGCACTGAAATGTAGAAATGCAAACATATCCAATGTCTCAAGTAAATGCAATAAGGAGCTGCCATGCAGAAAGAAATAGGAGTTATGCTTTGTGGCTTGAATCACCTGTTGGCTTTACCCCCTACTTTACCTTTTTGCCTGTTTCCTTTTAGAAACAGCTGATTGGGGAGGTTAAAATGGTGACTCGTGTTCTCTTCCTCTTCATACCGCTGCCAATGTTCTGGGCCCTGTTTGATCAGCAGGTACAGTACAGTGTGTACCGCTCTGCCTGCCAGTTTGCACCTCTGTTTGCACCTCTGTCCTTCTGGGGTAACACCAAAGCATCCTGGGGACACAGTGGGCCACACTCCTACCAAGTGTCCAGGGTCTTCCACCATCACTGCTGGCCAGCCCTTCCCAGTCCTGCCAGGTGTCTGGCACAGCAGAATGAGGGGGGAGAATGTGCCCTGACTACTGACAGGTGTTACAGGGAAGGGAAGGAATAGATGGGAAATAAGACCTCCAGTACTGTCCTCTATCCCCATGCTTTCTAGCCCCATAGAACATCTTGAAGGCTTCACAGCTGTCTGTTTCCTCCTTAGGGATCCAGGTGGACTTTGCAAGCCACAAAAATGAATGCTGATTTTGTAAGTACTTAATGTCACCAGGGCTGGTAAGACTAGTAGTAACATCCCTGCTCTTGCTTATTAACCGGAGTCTTGCAGTACTAAGAGCGTCTGCTTGGTGAATCTGGGTGAGTTTCACTTTTGGTGATTAGAAGCCAGAGGCTCTGTTCATGCAGCCATGTTCAGTTCATCACAGCTCATCTCAGCTAGAAGTCAGGGCTGGGGAGCCATCAGCAGCCTGCAAGGTCAGGGGTGCTGATCTACTGGCAACCAGTGGCTCTGTGACCTAGAGGAGGTAGGATTTTCAGCCTGGTGCCCCCACAGAAGGCGGACAAGTCACTCAGCTCTTTTAAGGTGTGACTAGAGCTGTTGTAGTTGTACATTTCTGCACTGGATTACTTGGTGATGCATTCATGAAGCCTCTCAAAACCATCTTGTGTATAGGGTAAAGATGTGATAAGGATTAATTAGCTAGTTTCCACAGAGTTCTTCAAAGGTGTGAATGGCAAATGGTGCAGGCTGCAGTAGCAGATAAATGTAGATCAGCTATCTGCCCAGAGATGTCTCCACACAGGGCTGGTTTTCAGAGGTATATGTTTTAACAAGCCATCTAGATCTTGCCTGCAGATGCTCACATCAAAATCTAGGATTGTAAATGTCAATTTTCCAGTTTAAAATTGACTTAAAGCCACAAATTTGAGACCTTCTATGTCACTCCTGTTAAAAATTTTGCTTTCAACATGTGATACTCATTAGGCTTAATTAGTTCAAATGAGGCATGAAAAAGACTACACCTTGGGTAATATTTATCCATCTCAGAAAGACAGAACAAAGTCCATGCAGTCTATGTGATGTATGTCTAAAACATTTGTTTTCTGGTGTTTCGCTCACATGCACTTAGTGATCCATTAGCAGGAGAGCTAAGTATCACCCAGTGTCACTACTGGACTCTCCCAGGTGGAGAAAGATTGATTCAGGGCTTTTTTTTGGTCACACCAACTTGGACAGTTCCTTGGCTTCTGTTTCAGTCTCTTCTGTTCTCCCCTCATGAGCTGTCCCACCTCAAGAAGGTGAGAATTAACTGCAATGTTGGAATGATCCCACCCTTAGGCTTGTTGGAATTCATGTTTGTAATACTCTATGACTTTCTGTTCTGCAGACAAGGGCTCAGCTAGGAAGTCTGGAGTCAAACAGGGAATGATTTAGTGTCAGATGAAATATTTGCAGGCTCATTTCCTAAAGGCACATTTCTATAATGTGCACAAAATAGCAGGAGGGGGTATTTGCCTGGTATTTTTAATTGACCCCTTTGCTGTGACCAGCAGTTTCCTCTCTCCCAGGAGGCAGCTGTGGGCAGAGACAGGCAGCCAGTCTAGACTCAGCTCAGGACAAGTCTGGCAGACAGGAGACAACCCCCCACAGCACTTTCTTGGAAATACATTATTTCCTTCCTAATTTCTTCCCTCCTGCACCCTTGCAGCCCTGCCCTCCCCCCTACTCGCCCCACCCTCCCCTCCCCTTCTTAATTTCAAATGAAAAGCATTTCATGGAGTTCAGACAAACACCAGTCCCTCCCTGGAGACAGGTCCATGGTTCTTGGAGTCTGGGATCCCTCCATCCATCCATTCCTGTTGACCTTGCCTGTTTGTGGGGGCTCTGCCAAATTGAGGACTCTTGGCTCAAACCAAGAAGTCACAGTTGTCCAAAGCCTGTTAGGTACAGATGGGGGGAGGAGAGAGGTGTTTGTGCAGCCCACTGGCTCCAGGATGGTCTTTTGTTACCCTTTTGGGAACTTGGGAGAAATACCAACAGAGCTCACAGGGTCCTGAAGCTTGGGAACACTCACTTACAGAATTGGGGCTTTTCACATTATAGAAGCAGGGAGGGAAGAAGCTCTAAGCCCACCTCCCAACTTGCACCCTAACACCCCCATTCTTCTCCACTCATCTAGTTCATGGCTAAGCCAGCCTGAAAGATGGGCCTCAGTACCTGTCATGGGCTGTGTCACAGCTGCCAAATATCAAGGATTCAGTGCAGCTTCCTTCTACAAAATGATTGTATTAAACACCGTGTCCTTAGACGACAAGTGTCAAGAGCACAGTATCAGCTGCTAAAGCCAACATAAAGCATTTCAGGAAACCATCTTGGCTGCAAAGGCCTCTATGGGACCGATTACTTATTTGCCATATGCACTGATATGTTATAGTGTTTATGAATCACTTGGAATATCTTTTTGTTTCAGGGAATATATGTCCTTCAGCCTGACCAAATGCAGGTAAAAGATATTATAGGGTAGGAAATAACCTTTAGAACTTATTTTCTTTTTTTCCCTAATTTTTATTTTTCTTATGGGACCAGTGGCCAGTTTCTGCTCCTTTTCAAGGTAATAGCAGTGCTCCTGCTGGTTGCTGTGGGGTGGCCTGTGTTTTATTGTTCACTTGCTGTTTTGCGAGCTTGGGGTTCAGAAGACCCTGAGGATGTCCTAATACAAAAGTTGAATCCTGAAGAATAGTGCGGAGGTGTGGGGAAACATACCACCATAACAGTTCTTGAACTAGTGCTGGCGTGTGGAGAAGACAACCTGTATCTTCTTTTAACAGGCCCCTGTCCTGGGATGAACATTGTTCTTGAAATATGTTTGGTCCCTCCCTTTCTGCAGGGCAGATGATGGTGCTATGCTGTCACAGTTGATTACAATTCTTATGGTGAACAGCTCTGGAGAAATTCAAAGCTGTTCTGTTCCCTGAAATCTTCCTTTGGAACTGAAACAACATTTCTCTCTGCTTGTTCTTCATCACTGTCTATTTTCTTGCTCTGCCACTGCTGGCTGGCAGACAAGCTGTGCCCCTTCCAGGAGAAATTTTGTTCCTGGGGGATTACTCAGTTTTGTTGAAGTGCGAGAAATTGCCAGTCTCACAGAATAGTGCCTGTTCCTCTGGGATTTTGCTGGAGTCCCAAGATGTTTCCATTGTTGCTGATTTGTTTTAAGGTCCCACCACAGCACCAAAGGTCACCTGTCTCTATTGTCAGTGGGGTTTGTACTCTTTAAAAACATCATGTTTCAGTTCTCTCTCCAGGGAAACTGGGCCAGTGATGCTTGCTCACCTCTTGGAGGGGAGGATATGAACAAAATGTATTCATGCCTGTGAAAACTAAATAGCAGAAGCTGTTAAGTGCAAACTATGATTATATTTTAAAAGGAGGTTTAAAGTGTTTGTCCATGTCCCTTCTGTAATGGAATTATTTCTGGAGGACAGTGCTTTATGGGTTTAATTACTGAAAGTTGCTTTCTAGTCACTGAACTCGCATTCTTTTGTATTGCAGTTCTTAAATCCACTTCTTATTCTTGTCTTCATCCCAATTTTTGACCTTGGGCTCTACCCCCTGATAAACATGTGCAAATTGAATTTCACGTAAGTACTTGGGGACAGTGCAGATGCATCTGTGCTTTTTCTTTTGCAGTAAGTGTGCAGAATAGTTTTTAAGGAAGAGAAACACAAACTTTCATTCACCTTTCCGAATACTTGAGTATACTTCAGTCCCAAGTGGCAGCATCACCCTCTTCCACAGACCATGGAAATTCCAGGGGATAAAACTCAGTGATGTTGGATTCTGCTCTGTACAGATTTTTCCAAAAGCAGATATGAATAGTCTCACTTTGAATTTGATCAACGTGTTTTCCACCTTGTTTCCCATATCATGCCTAAACGATTGCCTCCCTGAAGAGTTCCTGTGGGACCAAATTCATGGTCCCATGCTGGCTAGGATCTGAACCAGTGAGTGCGTAAGGGGATTTCCATATGAGCCAAGCATTTTATCCTTAGTCTATGTTAGCAAGAAGTGCAGTATAATAGGATTTAACCTCAGGTTGTTTATGAGACCCACTTTATGAATTTTGTGTGAATTAACTTCAGAGTGTCTGTATTCTGCCTCTGTGGAGTGATGCCCTGCAGCAGTGGCAGTATATTATGTGTGCTCATGAAGTGCCTTTGCCACTGGAGTTTCAACTGAAAGGAGCCAAGTTGCCATGCTCCAGCATCATGTGAACCATAGCATGGGAAAGGGCAATGAGAGGGGAGATTGCCTTAAAAAGCATGTTCCTAATCCAAACTAAAATGCTGGACAGATGAAACCGCATAAAATGGGGGTGGCAGGTGCCTCAGAAGCCTTCCCCTTCACCCTGCTGGTCCTTTCCCACCGTGCTGAATTACTTGCACCTAAAGACATATCAAAAACATTGTCCAGCCCTGCAATGGTGCCCCTTTTGGAGGCTACACATCAGAGGCTGTGCTTCTGCCTGATACCTCATTGTTGAGCCCATGGTCTGGACTGTGCCCGACTTGGCAAAAAACTTCCTGCCTGATGACCAGCTCACAGAGTAGCTCTCCCAGCAGCACAAACTCAAGCACCAACCAGGACTGAATGCCAGGACTAAAGACCATTACAAAGAGTGGAGATCACTGAATCTAGAGCCAGATTTGTTTCAGATCTCAACAAATCGATACTCAGTTTGAACCTGCTGTTCTGGATATGTTTTATTCTGCTTCGTATCAGATTTTCTCACGTAACTCTGGTAAAGTTGCACTAGCTTTGCCTTGAGTTTAGAAGCAAGCTCTTTATTTTCTGGAAATGTAAATGTATTGGCATGAGAAATAACCCAGAATGATGCCCCAGATGGTCAGAAACATTGATGACACAAACTGCACATTTTTCTGTTCCTCATTCCATGTTACTTATCTTCTGCCTTTCCCAAAAGGGACTTGAAGATATATCATTTGTAGTGCTCCTTCCAACATCATGGATTAACATAATGTCATGAGCTATTCCCACTAGAAGAGCTGGGAAAAAGATAATATGAAACTTGCAAGGAAAGAACTTCTTTTCACAGCATATCAGTTTTAATTGGCCTCAGTCCTGGCCTCATACAGAATAATAAAATAGTTTTAAGTTAAAAGATCGGCAATTTAAACAGCCTGTCATCCTGAGTGCCACCTGTTGGACAGTTTATTACATGGTTTTGGCACATCTTTGGCTCTGAGGAATGGTATTCTATAGTTTCATTTACTTTTTTTCCTTAATGGCACCTCTTTCATTTGCTCCATAGACCTATTAGGAAAATGGCAACAGGTATGATCCTTGCAGGGCTGGCGTTTGGACTTGCAGCTGTTATAGAAGTCAAAATAAATGTAAGTAAAGCACAAGGCATTCCTCAGAAGTACTTTCTTTCCATGGGGTGTGTTTATTGATGCCTGGTAGATAATCCTTTAAGCCATTGTGCTCCTTGATCAAAATTTGTAATGTTTTCTTTACAATTGAGCATACTGATCCAGTTGCTAATGATAATTCCTTGTCTACTTTTCCCTCTCTTTGTCTCTATGTCTTTCTTTCTAGTCTTTGCAGTTTTGCTGTGCTGGTCATCTGTATTGGTCTATATTCTAGATTTCCATCGTCAAAGTGCTTGACAGACATCTAGTTAATGCTAGTGATTAATTTCCAAAAGGTAGTCTGTTCTCTCTCCTATTTCTTGCTGTAGCTTGCCTGTACTTTTCTGTTTGGGGTCTTTTGTGTGTGTGTGGTGGTTTTGGTTTTTTTATTTAATTGTTTTAGAATTTTTAAATTTAATTACTTTCCTGCTTTAGGGTGGGGATGGCTTTTTTTTTTTTTTTTCTTACAAGCCAGATTGTTTCTCTGGAAAGGCAGGTGAATGCAGTCACAGGCATCAGGGACTGCCAGGCATGCCCAGACAAGATGGCAGAAAATCTCTTATAAATGCCACGTTAGCTCCTGCAGATTTGTACTGTTTGTTTCTGGCTCATGACCAGCATTGTGTAGACTTTGGCTGACCTTTGTCTCACGAAAGTTACTCCAGGATTAATTTTTAAAGCTTCTATGTATACTTAAAATGCTCTGTTAGAGTGGCTGGCTCACAGCCCTGGATTAACATCTGCTGGTTCCTCAGGTGAATCCCCTAATGAGCCTCCCACTGAAATGAGACTTTGTGGGTTCAGGTCTTTTTTCTGATCTCTTTATGTGAGTAAAGAAATGATCTCATTGCCAGCAGCATCTCTGGCCAAGCACCAAAGTTTGCTCTGGCTGTGGGTGGCTCCTCTGGGCAGAAGCAAGGTGAGTGAGAGGTCCCCCCCTGCCTGTGCATGAAATTTTTACCCTAAAGGCCATTTTAAGCTCTAGCAAAGAGGAGGATAAGATGGTCCACCTTCACTTGACTGTGGGTCACAGAAGTGAAATGCTACAGTAATGGAATTTGCTGGATAATATTAGTAGGCCTGTTGGTCCAGAGCAGCATATGGAGGCAGGGAAATCAGCTCGCTCTGTCTTCTGTGGCAGTGTGTCTCCCCACCAAGTTAGGTTCAAAATGCCTTGCTTGCAGTACCCAAATTATCAGATAAGATAGAAGAAAAATGAATGGCTCTGCAGTATTGCTGGCAGCTACTTGAAAATAAAATGAGAATAAAAGAAAAGTAAAAAAAAAAAATTAGCTCTGCAGGTAGTACAAGGCTGACACTGATTGATGTACTCTCTCTAGGAAATGATCCCTGACAGAAAGAGATACCTCAGTGCTGGAGGCATCAGCTTCCCTCTCTCAGAAAACAAGGAATAATATCTATATAGTCAGCTGTATAGATATCAAGGTGTCCAGTAATGCAAAATCACTGATTACAGACATGAAGCTGGACTGGGATTTTCAAAACTACTTAACTTCTGGTCTGATTATTTTCCTGCACTGACTGCAGTGGGAAACAATTATTCTGGTCACTGCTTTTGAAAGCTAAGCACAAATTTTTCCATTTTGATATGGCAGTTGGTTAAATCCAGGCACTAGGGAGCTGTATAATGAAAGCTGTGACATTGTTCTACCTCCTCAATAGGTGTGTAGCCTGTACACTTAGTGGTGTGAAGAGCAATTTTTGGGAGGAATGATGGGTTGGCCACTGAGCTACTATGAGGAAACCTCCCTAAAAAAGATTTATGTTCAGTTTTCTCTGAGTGCAACTTCTGTTGAGGAAAGGATGGAAAAGTGTCGTTACAGAGAGGAAATCTATTATGGCTAAAAATGAAGAGATATTAAAGTGCTAATAAAGCATACACATGGCACTTAAAGCCTTTTACTTTAATTAGGAAACCGATATGCCTCGACTTGTCCCAAAAGAAAGTTTAATTCGGGTCCTGAATTTGGCAGAGAACCCTGTCCAAGTGACAATCCAAGACAAGGACCTATTTCAGCAGCCTGTGGAGTCTTTTCAGGTAAGCATATTTTTGGGACTGAAAGGCCTGACTTGCATGTCATTGAAGAAAGGATGGGCTTTTCTTCAGCATTTTCTAATAAAGCCCACAGATGCAAAAGCTTGTTCTGCTCCATCACCTTAGAAGTGCATGGGAATAGCTTTACAAATGAAGCATAATATCTCTGTTACATGAGACAGAAATTGAATGTTTGGAGACAAATTTCCCCAGTAAAGGATACACCTTACATTCACCTGTAATTAGGAATAAAGGATAACAGGATTACAGGCTCCCTTAAAGAGGGAATAGTGTTGCACTTGGTAGGAAAAGACAGATCCTTTCTTATCTGAAGAAAGTGTAACCAAGTTTATTTTCTTCCACAGAACCCAGCTGAGTACTCAAAATTAATATTGAATGGAGAGCAACAGAGCCTTCACTTCACCCTGCAACATCAAGGATTGACTCTTGCTTTTAACTACACTGTGAAGGAAAAATCAGTATACAGCTTAATTGTTTTTGAGGCAGAAGGAAGCCTATCAAGCCGCTTAGTGAGTGTGGGAGTGAAGTGTAAATACAGTATTAATTCAATGGCTGTGATGCTACAATGGGGTAATAGGCTCATTAATTCATTTGCTCAGTTGCAATGTCTGTCTGATTGCTCTCAGATGCTCTAAACCTGACTTTTTAGCTAGAGGCACTGGATCTGTACACATTTCTGCTGGTTGATTAATAGAGGCGTTGTGGCATCTGAGAGTTTCTGGGCACACTTTAATCCACTGTGTGCTGCAGTGGGAGAGCAGTGTCATGCCTGCTAGGCAGCAGAGCTGGAGAAAGCTGGGGAAACAGAGCCAGAGATTTCCCCCCAAAGATGATTCTATAAAGCAAAGATGTTAAAGAGGCTCTAGGGCTGGCCATGGAGTAAAAGCATCAGAGGAATGATTCTGGGTTTAGTTATTGCAAGGGTTTAGTGAAAAAGCACAGAAGGCCCATTTGTTTTACTGAACAGAATAAATGATTAAGCTCATTTCAGGCTCTGCAGCAGAGCTGGCTGTATTTGGACTTCTGTGTATTTCTGCAACAATCAGAGAGGAGCATATGGGATGTGTAGGGCAAATTCTGGTATCTTTTATGCATAGCTGTGTCCTAAGAAGCTCTCTTGAAATGAATGGTGTTATTGCACATTGTGGCAGGTGTGTAAATACCATCACAATCTGTCCTCATGCTAAAATACCCATTCTCCTTGTAGTTCCTCAGCCTTCTACCTTGCAGGGTAGCCACACCAAGCATTCAATATTATGTAGTAGAAATCATATAACTGCTTTCCAAAATTAATTTAAAGAATTTATTGTCATAACACTAAGGTTCTTTGCTGATGATCAAACTTTACACTTTGGAGTCTGGGGCTCAGTATCACACAAAATTAAGTTTCCCTGTGACCCTGATGGCTGTGTGCTGTTTCCTTAAGAAATGGATACTTGTACAGTGGTTTTCATACAGTCCTTAGGAAGCAAAAGTCTGCAACAGGCTTGGAGCATAGCAATCTCAGAGCTCTAGTACTGTGCTGCCCCAGCTGTCTAGACTGTGCTTAAATTAATGCCCACCCCAGCACAGGCAGGCTCCCATGTGCTGGGAAACAGCTGTGCTCTTGGGCGATGTTATTGACCTGTCATTCACAGCTGTAGATAAGGGAGATGTGGAAGACAGTGTGGTAAATGATACTGTTCCAGCACTGCAACACAAGGAAAGCAATGCCAGCACACTGCTGTGTTGTAGAGCTCACCCCTGAGTAACCTCCTTCACTGCTGGGTTTGGCCCACTCACTCAGGTGGGAGTGCTTTCCTGGAAGGATCCAATCTGAAATTGGTTTCTTCTCCTTTGTGGGCTGTCGAGTAGGCAGGAAATGAATTTGAGAGCTCTGGGGATCATCAGGGAAAACGAGTAATAGTTTGGCTGCTCTGTCTGCAATGAACTAGAGTATTCATCCCCGTGTATCTCCCATGGAAAAAAAAAAAGTTGCCATATATTATTTATTGCTCTGACATATTATTCACTGTGGCTATTTATTATTTAGGGCATATGTTATTTGTGGGCAGCATATTACTCTGAAGTACAATAGACATTTTATAGATATACTGAAATTCTGGATCCTTGGTCTCAGAAACTCAGGGTTTCGCATCAGGATAAAAGTGTGGAGAAAGGGCCAGAAAAATTTTAGAGAGCCAGTTTCCAAAAGTCCCTTTTGGCTTACCTGTGTTCCATCTGTGGGCAGTGCAAACTGAAATTGCCCTGCCATCTTCAGTGGACATGGCACCACTCTGGATTTCTACCAGCCAAGAGCTTTGCTTTGTGTTCTTTTTTTGTGCCATACCACCTCCAGGGCAGGTCTGCGTCTTAACTGTGTTTTTTCTGCATTGTACACCAAATAGGTTTCTCCAAATGAATGTTGATTAACTATCTAGCTGCTGCTCTAGCTGTGGTCTCCAGGAGAGAGACTCTCACTCCCCAGTGTGCCCACCCAGATTGCCATTTCAGGGGTCTGCCTGCAGAGACCATGAGCAAGACTGTGAGCACAAACAAGCTCAGTGCATCTTGGTTTCTCCTGCTCTCTGCCTGCATATTACAACAGTTGAATCTCTTGAGTATTGAGGATCAGGGAAAGCATGAGTGATGCATGATGATCAGTATAGTAACCATGTAGTTCCTCTCAGCTTTAGACTTCTGTGAAGTCTATGAATATGACAAGAATCAGGGTCTGAAAGTTAGGCAGTTGCAGATTTTGTAGGAGTAAGGCACTCAAGTTTAGTTGTAACTAGTCACTGAAAGATGCTAATGTGAATAGTGCTCTCTTGCTATCTCAAGATGAAGACAAATACTTTTTTGGAGGGTGTTACATGCCTTAGTAGAAGGGTGACTGGCTGAAACTCAGTACCCTTTGTTACAGAGGGGAGATGAGGAGAAAAGGTATGATCTCATCTTAAGCCCTTGGAGGAGACAAAATTTTGCCATTGGCTTCACTGTAGCAGGGCTCCCCATCTGTGGCCTGATGTAAAGCTTATGTGAGAGTCCCGTTAATTTCCACAGGCTTTGCAGCACATGTGTAACTCTGCAGACACCAGTATTGTCTGCCACACATTGTTGTAAGGCAGCATTAATAAATATGTTTGATGTGTTTTTTCTTCCCCTCTTTAGATTACAGACTTGGAAGCAAAGCCAGAAAATGGTTTGGCAGCTGTTAGGTAGGAATGGCTTTTTTTTGAGGATTTGGCGGTGGTTGGGTGAGGGAAAGTGCTTTTGTCTAATGCATCTGCATGTAACATAGCCCAGATGTTCTCGGGTTGGAATCTAGTCCACACTTCTCATGCAAGACTCGAATGTCAGCTGTGGAGGCTTGACAGAGTGTCACCTCCCACATGTGCCATGCAGAGCTGAGAACTATTGCTGCTCACTGCCTGGAATAGTCTGGGCTGAGATGGCAACATAAAAGAGCTCCTTCCTTGGAAAAGTGGCAAATTCATCTCACTGATGAAAGGGAAGAAGCAATTTGGATAGGAGCTGTTGCCGTGTCCTTTGCAAATTGGCCAACCCGTAACATTCACCCAAAGTCACGCACAAGTGTCTCCAAAATTGGATACAACAACAATTTTACATCCTCATAAACAATTGGGCATTGGGCTCTGCTTAGTACACTCTTCCTAATTTGAGCTACTCCATTTAGTCCATGAACACTCCTGTGCTGGTTTGTGCTGGCTGCTGCAGTGCAAAAGATGCAAATTAAAAAAAAAAAAAGAAGATTCCAGCTGGACATTCTAACAAAACAACAAAACGAACCCACCACAAAAGCAAAACCAAAAAACAACCAAACAAAGCAAACCTTAAAAACAATGGCCAACCCCTTTATCTGAAACCTGTGAAGACCCAGTAGGAGAGCAGTATCTCTTCATAGCCCTGTGCTTGTGAAGGTTGCTACTGACTGAACACCTTGAAGACTTGATTCAGTCAGAATTGGTTTATATTTTCTTGTGGAGGTTTTTGACAAAATCCCCAGACTTTCCCGTTTACAAATTGTTAAGAAGTTTCACTAGGAAGAAACTATTTTTTTCCTAAAAATTTAATTTGTTAAGCGCTTGACTAACTTCAGGGATTTTACCCCCATTTAAAGAACTGAAAACCAAAATATTTTAAAACATAGATCAAAGGAAAAATATTTGGTTTTACTAACAATTTTCAAATGGCTAAAAGGAAACTGTCTTTTGTCTGTGAAAAAACACCAAACAAACCATTCCCATATAAGTTTTAGTTTTGATGAAGAGATCTTATTTTGCTAGAAAACTCCATCCGACTGGTAGAAACTCATTGCCAGCATGGTGTACCTGCTCATCAGGATACACAGCTTCAAGTTTCCTGTGGTAGGCTGAGGCTCTGTCTTCTCACACAGCCATAGAACAGACACCATAGAGTCTGGGTTTGAAAGGAACTTGAGACCACCTTGTACCAACACCCCTGCAATTGGCAGGGACACCTCCCACTAGACCAGGTTGCTCAAAGCCCCATCCAACCTGGCCTTGGACACTTCCAGGGATGAGGCATCCACAACTTCGCTGTTCCAGTGTCTCACCACCTTCATAATGAAGAGATTCTTCCTAAAATCTAACATAATCGAACCCTACCCTCTCTCAGTTTAAAGCCATTCCCCCTTGTCCTTTAACTCCATACCCTTGTAAGAAGTCCTTCCCCAGCTCTCTCACAGGACCTCTTCAGGTACTGAAAGGTGCTCTAAGGTCTCCCTGGGGCTTTCTCTTCTCCAGGCTGAACAGCCCCAACTCTCTCATCCTGTCTTCATAGGAGAGGTGCTCCAGCCCTCTGATCATCTTCGTGGGCTCCTCTGAATTTGCTGCAATCTTTGATGGTCTCTGAGATTGGATTGCCTGGAGGTTCTAGACCACAAAAAAGTGAGGGTCACTTTTCACAGGAAAGAGAGTAAGAGGGTAAAATTATGCAACAGGGAAACAAATCTTGTATTGAAAAACTAGGCAATGAATCAGACAAATATTTTGGTAACTTGCAGGGAGACTTTCATAACCTTATGGAATTACAGAATGTTTTGGGAGAGTAAGCAAACTTCTAAAGTGTCTACTATTATGCTTCTCCTGCCCTGTCTGACAGGTCAATAAAATATGGTTTCTTTGCAGATTCATTAATGGTTTGAGCCAAGATGTCAACCTCACTATTGATAGCAAAAGGTTCATTGCTGTTCAGAAGAACTACAGTGCTTCTGAGTACTCGCTGCTGGAGAGGGACATGTAAGTCTCCTTCCTGAGCTGAAGGTCCTCACTGAGGCATTTCCTTGGATACAAAGAGGCTTTTCTCGGTCTAATAGCAAAACCTTGATTGCTATTGTCTTGGCATGTGGTTGTGGGGACAGATGTTTGTAAAAAGCAGAATTATCAGCTCAGTGCGGGGCAGGTGCTCTGGGCCACTTGTGTGTGTGCAGAAGTTTTTATTCACATTATGTGGGGGCCTGGAGGGAAGAGACTGGCTATTCCTGTGCATCTGTCAGTGGAGTAAGGTGGGGCATGGTAAAGTCTCCTCTGCCATTTCGTGCTTGCTTTATTTTGTTATTCTCTCAGGCCCGAGCTCCTGGTGTTAGGGTGCTTTCAGGGAGAGGCCAATCCATATTCCATGCTACAATGTGTTGGTATGTGGGCTGGTAACATGAAGTAGCATTACGTGGCTTTGCAGGCTGGGCTTGTTAGACAGGGGCTCCATATGGCCTTGGTTTGGCAGCACTGGAGTTGGCTCTTGTAGGGTATTTCTAGCATTTCCAATGTTTCAAAACAAGCTTCATGTCTTTTCTCTGCATCAGCTCCATCCAAAATATTTATTGCTGCAATTTAGTAGGATGCAGCAGCCATTGTGGCAATGCTGCTGAGCCTCTGTGCCATCTCACACATCCAAAATCAGAAGAACAAATATGCAGGCTAATTTGCTCTACTAAAAGTAAACAAAGTGGCTTCTGGGTGCACATCTCTGAGTTCCTGTTGACTGCTTGTCTGGCCTACAGTTCCTGAAGAAATGGAACAAATTTTGGGAGGAAAATAAACCTGAGGGGGAAAAAACAAAATAAATCAGCACTAAGAAGAAGAAGAAACCATTTAAAAATGTTAGCATGGTTGTTAGGTGAATTCCAGTCAGTGTCTAAGTGCTTCTGGAAGGATAAGATGGCAAGAACTCCAGTGATTGTCTGATGTAAACACTACTGCATCTTTGCATCTTGCATCCTCCCTGCTCCATTTCAGGGGCATGTTGGATAGCTCTGCTCTGTGTTCTTTGTTTGGGGAACTAACTGGGAAATACTGTCCTTCATCCTTTTATCTAGATATAATAATGGAAAATGCATAACTGAAACAGGAGAGTTCCCCCTGGAGCTGGGGCTGCTTGACTTCGGTGCCTCATACACTGTTGTGATAACTAATGTAAGTGTTCCTATGATGGTTACACACTCCTGTTCTACTCTCTGGCAGTGCTGTTGTTCTTGTGTTGGTGGCTCTTGCTTGCTTTGTCCACTCTGTGATCCCTGGGCAGTAGCCATCTGAAGGCAGTCCATTATGAAAGGGATAGTAAAAGGTTTTGGTACCTACATCAGCAAGGTGGGTGTGTATTTGTTCCACCTTACGCTGTGATCATGTCAGATTACATGGGTTAAAAAGAAGTAAAATCTTTCCCTGGATAGAAATCCTCCATAGAAAATCATGTGATCTGTGGTTTGTGCTCGTCTCATGCCATGCTCAAGCAGTTAACATTGACCCAGAGCACTGCAAAGAGTTATTACCATCTGCCAAGAACTGACTCTGCTTGTGGTCTTTAAAAAACTGTACCTGGTAGGGCCTCACACCCAAAAACTGCAGAAGCAGTCTGCTCTATCCTCACATTTAGCTTACTGAGCTAAAGACTGATCTTCCAAGATTTGTAGATTATGCACAGGGGGAAGAGGGACAACGTCTTGAGGGAGGAGGTTGGTGAAGTTGTACATCTGTTTCCTCCTCTCACTGTCTGTACAGCTAATTTGGAGCCTAGCGTAAAGTCAAGGCATGGTTTTCTGAACAGCCTAGCCCTTATGGGCTCTGAGCACTGCTGAGAGGGTGGATTCCTTTCCCTGCCTGCCAGCCTCTCAGACACACTGCTTCAACCCTGGTCCAGCTGGCTGGAGCCACGGAGATGAACGTGATCAGCTTCGTTCCCATTTTAACCTTTCCACCACAAAGGCACACAGACAAACTGAGTCTGACAGGACACACTGCTAAGCTGCCCTCTGAGACTTTGGCTACTGCGTTGTGATGAGCAGAGCAAAGTGTTGTCAGCTACTCCCTGGCAGTAGCATCTCCCTGTTGGGCAATTAATGGGAGCTGTTCACGTCTGCTGGGTCCAAATACGTAGGAGGAAAAATATAGCCGAGAAGCACCTGGCATTTTTTTTTTTTCCAATTCCAGTAGCTGGAGTGGGATGTACAGCCCTGAAGGGAACAAGCAGATGCTGCCATCTGTGAGTGCAGAGATTTATGTACATAAAACACACACATTTGAAGTGATGTTGGCCAGACCCTTCTTCCATGGCTGCAAGCCTCTTTCATCAGCTGAGAAACCAGATAGAGAAGTTGCATGAAAAATATTACACTAAGAAAATTTCCCCAGAGCCTCTGGTAACACAAGAGTCAGGGCCAGCTGAGGTAGATGTGTCCCATGTCACTGTGGCCAAGGATTCCAGTTTGTGGTCCCATCTGCAAAAGTCCCTGCTATAGCCCTGGCTGCTCAGGGTGGCAGTGTGCCTCAGTCCTTCTGCACCCTGTGCTAAGTACTTTAATATTTTTGAGCCTCTGTTTTTCCATATCTCTCTCTGTGGTTTCTGCCTTCTGTAGAGAGTTAGTTTGCTTGAGGCCAAGATCACTTTTAATTATTGGAGTGATTTGTACTGAGCCCTGCTCCTCTGCCAGGAGTGCCATATAGAAGAATCAAGAATACAATATATTAGTCTGCTAATGTAGCTGAACTGTGAAACTTAAATCATGGGGGTGCTGCCTTCTGCCCAGCCTTCCTCACTGTGCAGTTACAGCATGGTGCTTGTGACATTTCTTTATGGGCTAAAGAGCAATGCACAGCTCTCCTCTCACCCCTTTTAGCCTGCTGAAATACAGTCTCTTGATTTCCCTCCCTGGCAATGATTGGTGATTAAGAACATCTCATAAACATCCCTTGTATTTTCCCAAGTACTCTCCTTAAACACAGGGCTTTCTGCCTGAAGTAATTTCAATCTAGTGTTTTCCTGGCTTGTAGTCCAATCTCTCTCAGCCTCTGAGCCTCTGCATCACAAGGAGTATTAATTACAACTGGGAAAACAAACAAAAATAATTAGGAATACAGGTACCATAATTTGTCCTGACACCGTTGACTTGAGAGCAGGGAAGTTCCTGAGCTGAATTTGTTTGGGTGTCAGTGATATCATTGGGAAGTTGTACAGTGCTGATAAAATGGGAGTAGTGACCACATGGATGCAATGAGCACTTACCCTGTCATCCTTTTTTGACCTTGGGGACAGCAGCAGGTCACAGGCTCTGCACTGGAACCTCACAGGCTTTTCCCAGCCCCACTACAGAAGACAACTTGTTGGTTTGCAGTAATTCAGGGAATTCTTGTGGTACCTGAATGAGCTGGAATGCTTTCATCCTGCTCTTTCTGCCATGTACAGCAGGAGTCGCCCCATTCCCAACAGGCTTGGTAATGGCAGGGTTGAGAGCCATAGTTTGCTTCAAAGGCAGAGGTTTTTTTCCACCTTTGCTTAAAACTTTATTTTGGTATATTTTCTGTTGTTGTCCAGGCTAAGAAAGATCTGATCTTTCAGCAGCTAATCAGTGTGCCTTTATTTTCCTGATAGGTTTCTGGAGGTACTGTTGAGACGTGGAAGTCAGAAGACATCAAAGCCAACAATGTCCATATGGCCTGGCAGTTACCACAATATTTATTGATATCTGCTGGGGAGGTGATGTTCTCCATTACGGGTCTGGCCTTCTCCTATTCTCAGGTACTCCACTTGAAGATAAGGGCCTTACAATTAGACTTCAGGATTCATTCCTGCATCTGTGATTGACTTGTCATACCTCCTTTGACATGACACTTACTAACAATGTTATCTGTCCTTCAGCTGAAAGTGGGATTATAGCACACCTTGCTGGGTGCCCTCAAGCTAAATTAATTCATATTCTGAAGGTACCTGTTCTCAGTGATACTTGGAAATCTCCTTTTCTGGTAAACCTGAGAACACAGAACAGAACTGGATAATTAACATGAAAGCTCTGAATAGTGTAGTATCAGGGTTTTCTCCTAGTGAAGGATTTTTCAGTGATATAAAGGCAAAGGTATCTCAAGGGCTATAGGGTGGCATGAGGGCTTGGCACATGCTTTAAATTGAGAGACTGAAGGGGTCTAAACATGCAACGTTGTAACAAGGGAACAAGGTCATGAATGTGCAAGGACTGTTTGATCGTTGTTTGGGGAGGTTTCTGAGAAGAGAGGACTGAGACATTACATGGTCGAACAGCTACTGAAGTTACTCAAATTTATCCCTGGAGTAAAGTGCAGATGTTTATTAATGAGGATGAT
>NW_008239283.1:8779981-8788312 GCF_000691975.1 Corvus brachyrhynchos | reverse complement strand
ACTTCAAGATCCAGTCTCTTTTCCAAAGGTGTACAGCCACACGGCACCAGACTCCAAGCTGCAGGGCTTGTGTGGCTCCTTGGACGTCCTGATCGTACCATTTCAGATGATGCAGGTTGGAGATGACCAGGATTCAGCTCTGCAACAACAGCATCTCCTGCTTCTTCATGTGTCCTCCTGTCCATGTTTCGAAAGCTCCTTGTATGCATGCAGTTGTTGAGATTAACCACAGATTAACCACTCCACACAGAGGAAATTCCACCATCTTCTCCTAGGCTGAGCCCAGTGACACCTACACTGGGCAGGACACCAGAGGGTGAAGCAGGGCCGAAGGGCACAGCACAATTCCCACTGATCAGGCCCTTCTCCTCTTTTCAGTCTCCAGCCAGCATGAAGTCGGTGCTGCAGGCAGGCTGGCTGCTCACGGTGGCTGTGGGGAATACCTTTGTGCTCATTGTTGCCGAGGCTGCACCAATGGCACAGGTATGGTTTGGCTCTTGAAAGAGAGATAATGCTTTACAACAGGCTTCTGGTGCTTCTGGATGTCCGTGTCCTCGAGACACATCTCTGCCCAGCCCCAGACTGCTGCACCTGAGTGACAGCAGCCCACCCTGAGCTGCCCCCCAGCCCCTGCTCAGTGGGGCCCTCAGTGGTGCTCCCCTGGGGAGCACTGGCCCTCCCTGACCCTCCCAGTGTCAGGAAATAGCTGACCTGCACTGGATAATGCTGCTGGAGCTCAGCTCTAGGCAAGCTCGCTGTGTTTGGACCTGGAGCCTGGACACAGTGGCAGCCACAGGTTGAGTTGCTCACTAGGAACAGGAACAGTGGGCATTCAGCTCTTCCTCAAGGTTCTCACTTGGGAATCCTGCCAGGCCAGCTGTCTGTGGCACCCCTGAGATGTCAGGCTTACAGAGGGAGGTCGTGGTGCAGAGGTAGTTTAATTCAGGCTGTGAAATTTCTGGGATGATGCCATGAAGGTGTGAACTGGGGCTTGTTTCTGGGCAGCATGAACCCACCTCTCCCAAGAGAATCTTGTAGGCAAAAAGCCCAGGTAGATATGTTCCAGTCAGGACAGATTTGTAAGAAAAGATTTAATGAACACAACTCAATCTAACTGTTTTGTTTCAAGATGTATCACACATTTGTAATTACATAATGTGTACAAGCACTTACCAGAAAACAGAATGACAAAGTTTCTATCTTGTGAGCCATTTTGGAAACTAAAAAGTAATTTTCACCCAGCTCTTCTAAAAGCACTTGTAAGTGCAGAGATGTCCTCCAGACTGAGTCTGGGGTCTCCTGACCTGCTGTTCTTTTTTCTTTCCTAGTGGGCTGAATTTGTCTTGTTCACTGTTCTCCTCTTTGCTGTGTGCATTATTTTCTCCATCATGGGATATTTCTATGTCAGTGTGGATCCAGAGGACCTAGAAGAAAAAGAAGAGAAGAGAGAGACCTCAAGCAGAGGAAACATGATTGGTCTTGTTACTCAGAAAACAAAGCTCTAACACATCACGGGTTGGGATTTTTTTTTTTTTTTTTGTACTCAGTTATGAGATGGTAAAAGAAGGGTGGGGACAGTGTTATTTTATTTTAGACCACTGCAATCTTTATTTCTCAAAATGTAGCCACCTTACAAATGGGACCAAATAGCCCTCTATAAAACAATGGGGCTCCTGAAATCAGAGCAAAACTCCCTGGGAAAGCTCCTCAGGTATTAAAAGCCCTTGTTAGTAATTACAGTGTAATTTAAAACCTGCCCATCTTTTTAAGCATGGAATGCTTTCCTATGATTTTGCCTTAAACATATATTTAGGGCAGCAGGGAGGAAGGGTGGAAGGAATGCCATATGACACAAAAATCTGGAGATGTTAGAAGAGAAGAAAGAGGAAAAACTAGTATAGGATTTAGTGAAGAATAGACATTAGTGACAGAAGAATTTTTAATGCTATCATCAAGGACTGTAAGGGTTACACACAGTCCCAAAGGATTTCATCATGTAACTCTCCTTATGAGTACTTCATCCCATTATTCCATGTTATGAATGGTTCTGATTTATGATTTTCACCTTCAGGCTCAGAAGTAATAACAGGGAATTAAATTCTGCAGGCTAAAATATTCCCAAAACACTACTGACGAAGACAGGCATGCTACCACCTCTTCAATACCCATTTTTTTCCCTAGAAGTTTTTAGCAACTGATGGTGTTCTTTGATTAGACATGATTAGAGAATTGGTTTATGCTTTCTTATTTCAGAATTCCAGACAGTTATTTGCCATCTTCCTATACATTAAGCCTTTATTGGGCATTTCCTTTTACAGCACCTGTCACTGCAAGTTAGGATATGGCTGATTTCTTATCTCATGCCTCAGTTATTCCCCACTGGGAGACAAGTTGCAGCAGTTTCTATAAAATTCCAGGCATCCTGCAGTGAGTTATTTACAAGGATGCACTTTATCATTTTTTCAGTCTACAAGAAGAGGCCATGGCATATGAGATTTTTCTTTTTCCTCCTTGTTTTTCTGTCTCTACCAAACTTTGGATATAGCAATTTTACTGGAATTGTGATATAATTGTCTGATTTTCCTCAATTGCATGAAGCTGTGATTTCGTGTTCTGCATAGGAGTAATTCAACCACTGCTGATCTAGTAAAACTCCTGAGAGAGTCCCTGCCTTCCTCTGTCACTTCAAGGCCACAGTTGTAACAGGTATGACCTAATTTAAAACAAGGTTGTCAATAAGATCTTCAGGTTCACAGAGAATAGGTTTTAAATTATGCTTTCCTTTTCCATCTTGGCATTGGCCATAGGTGGTCGCTGATACTTGGGTTCAGGAGATCACAAAATACATGTTTGATTTAATTCCTCTTCAGGACAGTACTAGGAAATACACTTAGTTTGACACTTCAGCTCTTTTGATGTGCTGCCCACTTGAGCAACACTGAGAAAACACAGCTTTTTGGTTTCTAACTCACAGATTGCTCCCTCTGCTTCATGTCCTAAATGGTCATGGACTTCCACCACTAGTTCTGCATAAGCTCCTGCCTGCTGTGAAGTAGCATCTGGGCTTGTGCCAGAGGGGGACCATGGTCTCATCAGATAAATGAGAACAGGCTGCAGATGTGCATGCAGGAGCACTTGAGGTGGTTTAGTACATGCAGAGACATTTATTAAGCTGTGGTGGCTGGATCCGCGCAGCTCAACCCTGCAACTCCATGGGGAATGAAAGGCATTGAAAGCCACCTATTAGGTCATCCAACCTGCTTCTGAGAAGCCAAGTGAGGATTATTCCCCTCTGTTCTTTCTGGTATTGTTCTCCTGCTGTGATTCTTTGTGTGGGTTCTTTCTCCTCCAAGCATTGTTGTTTTCCTAATCCCATTTTATGACACACTGTGAATCGGCTCAGAGGCTGCTGAATCATTCTGCTGCGATGCTGTTTGACCAGCTTCCAACTTGAAGCACTAATAGAAAGCATTTCTTCCTCCACCCACTGCAAACAAAACAAAAATCCCCAAACTGAAGGAATGGCCAGGCTCCAGTAACCCTGAACAAACACAATTTAGAATTATTGGAGCATTTAATTTTTATAAGCCTTGAATTTGGAAGTATGTTGGGGTTTGAGGGCATATGTGGTGAAGAGACAATTCAAAATTATTGAAGCACTTTCCTTGGGAAGCGCTTGGTAAGCAGTTCAAAGTTGCATGAGGGAAAGCAAGATATCCAGATCTCTAAGACTACATATGCTTAAGAACCTCTTGATTTTTTTTTTTTTTGTTTTATTTCCTTATTGGCGACACTACCAGAAGCTGTCACAGATTCTGAGCTTAATTTAAAGAAATCCTTCCAAACTCATAAAAGATACATTTAGGATGTCATCTGTATCTGCTTTTTAGACTCCTGATGCCAAATTGCCCCTTTCCAAACATCTCCATGTTCCAAACCATCACCATAATGCTGGGGGAAGGAAAAATTGCAATTCACAGTTGGGAAGGTTATGAACAGGAAGGCAATGCTATAAATAAAGTGCTAACATGAGGCTGGGGTCTGCTTCTCCCAAGACTTGCTCGAGGGACTGTAAGGCTCTGTTCACATTTCTCTTAAAGATGAACTGGTTACTTCTTCCCACCTACTCACCATTACCTATTGGAAGCTTTTTCCTTCTCTGATCTGCCTGCTTGGTTGCTGGTATGATCCTTTCCCACTGCTTCAGCTGCAGCTGTAGTTTTGCTAAATTGGACCCATTTATTTGGAATGCACCAGCAGTTTGGAGGGATTTCCACTGGCATGCTCACAACCAGCCAGGAGCAGGCTAGGGGCTGTAACAATGAGCTGCCCCTTCTGTAGCTGGAGAAGGTGGAAAAATAGCACATTCTGCATAGCACTCCTCCAGTTTTAGAGCCACAACTCCATCCTTGGAGGCCTTGCATCACTTTCAAATGTACTCAAGACTGGATCAAAGGTTTGGGACTCGATTCCATGGAGTAGTGAGGTCTCAGGGTTTTTCTTCCATATGGTCAGCTCAGAGATGGGGCCATGTTCAGCTCTTAATACCCAATTTTAGAAAAATATTCTTTATTCCTCACAACTCTTTGCTTTAGGATCACAGGGAGGATCCGAAGTAGTGATAGTATATGTAAAGCTGTATGAACCTCTATAGAGAAATAGCAGCCTGCTGCCTGTCCAACTTCAGCTGTCACTGAAGATTCTCAGCTGTTGGTGAAGCTTTACCTGGCACAGATGAGGAAAAGCTCACACCAGCTGACCTAGAGAAATCATCCTCTCCAGCTGAGGGACAGGGAAGAAGAGATGGTGGGGAACTGTAGATGTGTTGCTCCAAGAGCAAACCCTCTTAGAGATTGTAGGGGTTTGGCTTTGCTCTGCAAGTATGTGTGTTTATCTGGTTTTATGAAGGGTGTTTTCTGAGAAAGATCTTTTTTTGCAGAAAATTTCCCTTCATTTGCACTGGCTCTTGCCAGTTTTCCCCTTAGCAGGTTGTAACCGTGACGAGTGTTATTTCCAGTTTTGCATGAGATAAGCATAAAAATGAGATTTCAAACTCAGCAAAAATAACACCTTGGCTGTCGGTTCCTTAAATTTACCTCCTTTTTCTGAGGCAGTCAAATGCCTTTAGGTAGCAGGTTTGTTTGTGCAGCTCAAGAGGCTTGCATCTTTCTTTTCTTCACTCTTCCTTTCACCACAATCCCAGAATTCCAGAGGATGAGCCCTGGGAGGGCTGCATGGGACTGGCTTGGATGCAGCTGGTGTGTGCTGTCAGCACTGACTGGGAAGCAGGAGCTTGGCCAGGTCAGGAGCTAGTTTCTCTCTGAATACTCAAACAGGGCCTGGCAAAGTAGACTGAGGCAGGGCTGGCCCTGGTGGAAGTTGTGGTTTCGTGAACAGTGGCCTGGATGTGAGTTTTATTGTGAAAGGAAAAGTTTTCACTTTGCTTGGCTGAGGTGTGAGGCAAGGAGACTGCAGACTGATGGGCAGGAAGGAAAGCAAGCTGTTTGGTTAAGGTCTTCCCAATTCCTCAATGAACAGCTGAGGTTACATTGAATAATTGCAGAGAATATGAAATGAGAGAAGAGGAAAACGCAGGTGATTAAACAGTGAATGACTTCAGGTCTTTCAGAAGAACACTCTCCTAGCTGGTGGTGAAGGGCCATCAGGGGAGATGGTCACCCATGGCTTGAAAATGGGTTTGGCATTCCAGAGTACTGCAAAAACCAGCATGAAGACCAGCATTGGTGGGTCTGCAGTGACCGGAAGAGGAGGTGGCTGTGCCCCTGGCAATGTCCCCACCACCTATGGGAGCCACCACCTTGGCTTCACCCTTGGGACAGAACAAACAGCTGAATAGGTATTACAGATGTGATTAGCACAGGAGGGAGAGCTACAATTAGGGGTGGTTAACAAGTTTTAGCCAGGGTGATATGCAGAAGAATAATCTCCTTTTTCCCCGCATTGAATTTCTTTGCTGAGCTACAAGAACCACTTTCTAGCACAAGCTGCTTAAACTTGGGAGTTCAGCTCCATGGCAAATACCACAGCTGCTGAATTTTGGATGGTACCAGACTCTGCATTTCATTATCACTACATTTGTTATTGTGATACAATTTTGAAACAGCATTTAAGAGATAAGTCTGGTCCCAGATGCTGACAGATCTGGCCAGGGTTTTGCATGTTGATAGCTGGATTCACTAGCTGTTGGTAGCTAGTGTTTCACGTTAATGTGTGTGATAAACCTCTCATGTAAAAGTAGATGTGGGGCCTTTATAATTCTGCAGCAATTTAGAAAAAAAGCCCCAAAGTTCCACATGAAGCTGGCTAAATTTGAACTGTGGCATTGCTTCCTTGAGGGAGCTTCCCACGTTCTTTGTAAAGCAGGGACTCTCATTCATGTCCTGCAAAGTGCTCCCCAGAGGGACAAAAATGGGGGACACAAACATTTTGCCTTGAGAAGGGCTTGTGTTGCCTAATGGAAATTGCTTGAAAGAAAATATTGCTTAAAATCCCTCCTTCCTCACCATCTCAGGTGGATATCAAGGAAGGAAGCTGTTTCTTATTGAGCTTTGAATCAAGGAGTTGCTGCGTCTTCTCAACGTCTTCTCATGCTGTGTTTTGCCAGCAGATCAGCATTAACCTGGCTCTAGCACCTGTAGATCAGAAGATTGTCAGGAAGAAGAGCAGCCACACTGCAGGCTCCCACAGTCAGCTGATCAACTCTGATCTCTTCATTTTTAATGAATAGTTGTAGCAGTTATCCTGCAGGGCTCAGTCAGTCAGAATTGCTCTAAATTTAGGCCATAACTAAGGACCTGAGAGAACTGTAATCAACAAGATAAATAGCTAATGCCTCAAAAACCTGCTAAAACACTGACTTAGTGCTTAATTAAAATTTTAATATGCTTACAGAAAGTAAAAACCTAAACCTGAATTTAGCAATTCAGTCAGAGCAATGAGGAGCTGTGGCTGGAATCCACCAATGTGACAACTGGCAGCCAAGATGACGATACACAAATCAAGCAAACATCCCTTTTTAGATTATTTTTTGTCATTGCATACGTTGCTCAGTCCGCTTGGCCTGTCCTGTTCGATCTACTCGTGTGTAAGGAAAAGAAGCTGAATTGACTTGTTGAAGACATGTACCCTCTCCAAGCTGCAGCTTGGTTCTCCTCTTGTTGCAGACTCCCAAGTTAGCTCCAAATGACTCCCTTTGCTAGCAGTCAGTCCCCTCAGTCCCACATGGTAATCTTCCCTCTCCACAAGTCACTTCTCACTGATGACTTTGCTGGCCCTCAGAACCTTGCTTATTCCTCCTCTCATGCAGACTCTTTGCTGACAGCAACACTGTGTTTGCTTGGGAGTTGTCCTGGGTAATGCTGTCCACTTTCCTGCATCCAGAAAAGCTGCTGACCCACAGGAGAACTGTGTCTGGGCAGAGACCACACAGGGTCTGGGTGGTAACAGCATCTGCCCTGGCTGCTTTGGCTCTGGCTTTTTGTCACAACTTCGGATGGCCTGACCCATCTTCTGTAGGCAAATCAGAGCACAGTGCTTATGCAGCATCTCCCTCCTACCTATCCTGTGCCTGGTTGCTGCCCACAGTCAGCCCTTGTGTTGTGCCACGTCAAGCCACAGGGACTTCTGGACCGACACACTGCTGTCACCAGCCCTGGAGCATCCATTGGTGCTGCCTGTGGCCCCAGCCTATTTGCACGTTATTTATGGCCCTGCCCAGCCTGCCAGTTTGCAAGTCTCTCTCCTGCAGAGGAGTGAAAGAAAGCTACACAGGCTGTGTCCATCTCAGCAGTGGTGTCTGGTCAGTGGGCTGCCTTTGCAACCACAGATCTCCCATCAGCATGGACACAGCAGCTAGTGGAAAGGGGCAGCTCCTCTGTCACCAGTGCCTGCTGGTGTCAGTGGGGCTGGCTCTGTGGCCATCCCAGGCTTGTGTTTTGCTGAGAGCCCTGTGTTATAACTGTGTATTACCATGTGCTGCCAGTCTTCACCTTCTCAATTTTGTGGTCAAGGAGCAGCAAGCTGCATCCTGTCAGGGCACTTTCTGCTCTTTCTTGGTGTACTTGCCCATCCCCAATGACCAGGTCTTGGGTAATAACTGGCATCTCCCAGACCTTGCTGTGTTTATGTACCCACTCACAAATGAAGTTTCTTCAAATGGAAGTGAGTTTTCTTGGAACTCTGACTCTACCCAAGTCTGCTTGGAGCTGCTGATAGCCTTCATGCTGTCCTCACCAAAGAAAGAAACCTCTCAAAGGTGCTGTACCAATATGGACTTTTCCTGCCCGAGTTAGAGGTGAAACAGGCCAGCAG
>NW_008239283.1:8761792-8779943 GCF_000691975.1 Corvus brachyrhynchos | reverse complement strand
CTGCTGTCAGTCACAGTGGCTCCCCACATGCGAGGCCATGCAGTCCAGCTCCTGCTGTGCCCTGAGTTCAGCAGAGGCCAGCAGATGCTCCGATGCCTCTCTGGGGGCTGCAGCTCCCAGGTCCAGCACTGGCCAGCCCATCTGTGTGCCAGTCATGGGCTGTCAGTGCCAGCTTTGCTTCCTGACACTTTATACAGCCCAAAATCTGCAGAGCAAAGAGAGGACAGCTCCCTCTTTCCACAGAGTGTATTTAATTTGCCTGTTCCTGCTCTTTTCTCATCCACAGCTGGTGTCATCAGCTGCCCTGTTATTTCAGGGCTGACCAAGGACCTGTGCAGTCCCCCCATCTCACCACTGCCTTGGAGCAAGGGGATGTTTGGACTTTTCCACTCTGCCCACCCACAAGCACCTTCCTGGAAGGTCTCCTCAAATTCAGGTCCTCCACCTTTCCAAAGAGCACATCCCTCATGAGACCACGTTTTTAACCAGTCAGTCCCTTTGTGGGGATTAGCCAGCCTGGGTAATATTTGCATTTTACCCTTTGCTGTCTGCTGGTTGTGGATTTACTTTTGAAGCTAATATCAGTGTTTTTCTTTCCATTTGCTCCCCAAAGGTTGTCCTGAGCCACCTGCACTCTCTGTATAAAATAAATAAATGGTCTTGACTGTTTGCAGGCAGATGGTCTATCCATCTTCTGCCAAAACTTTGATAGTGCCATGAAGAATCCCTCTGCACTAATGGTGCCAGCACAGTCCTTTACATCCCTACTGGAGGATTTCTTTGTTCCTCCTTTGCACGTCCCTTTTGTATGTGCTGCTTAAAACCAAAGGGCTTGTGCTCCATTTCTCACAGCCTACAGCACTCCTCAAGCTTCTGTAATGCAGGCTCTGAGTTCCCTCTTCTGTTTGAGCTGAAAACTATTAAAAGCCATTGAGAGCTTCAGAAACAGCTGGGTTTTGTCTAGTAAAGTTCTTTTTTTTTTTTTTTTTTCCCCACTGTGTTCACATCCATCACTTACAGCTAGGGAGTGAAACACTGCTCCAGTCTTCTCCTGTCAACTCTCTCAGGAGAAGGCTGGGCTTTTAGCTTTTCCATTAAACCCTTATCTTTGATGCCTTTGGTCCTAATGTTCATTGTTCAGCATCCCTTGAAGCCAGGGATTTTGGTTCCTTTCTTTGGGTTTTTGCTTCAGTCTGCTCAGCATTTTGTAGCTGGTGTTACTGTATTACATGTCCTGGGGTACACTGACCTGTTGGGCTGAAAATGAGCAGAGGAGACATACCAGTGTTTTTAAAGATGCAGCTAGACAGAACTTGCTCAACTCTGAAAGTTTTGAGCTTCCTTTCAGCTGGTTAGGGAAGAACAGGCACTTCTCCATGTAAAGGTGTGTTTTCATGTCTACTGCATCCTGCTCTGTCTGGAAGGGGACACTGCCAGGTCAGAGCAGCTCCACCATCCTCCTTTCCTCTGGCTCTGCATTTCCTGGCTTGGATTTCCCTGCTCTTGGCCCTCTCACAGTTGTGATATTCACTCAGAGGTAGATATTGCCTCCAGCAACTTATTTTACCAGTCTCATGTTGTTACTTGTGGCGACACCAATCATGGGATTTATTTTGCCTTTTTAGTCTCCACTGTTTTACCACGTTTCTGCTGTGGTTTCTCTTGATTCAGACTGTCAAGCTCTTGGCAATTTTGTCTTCCTCCTCATGGCTTCCCATTATCAGTGCTGTGCTTGGAGTCCAAGTTGCCTTCACGCCCCAGATCTGCAAGATAAGTAAACTTAGAAAATTATTAGGGGAGACTTTGACTGCTCCTGTCTCCATCAAAGACTAGGATTAAATTAAGTCCCTTTGATAAACTGAGCTGATGGGCCAATTTGGATTGCACATGTGGTATGATGAGCCTTGTGGGGTTTATGATTAAAAGACATGAGAGAACACAATTATTTAGAGAGCTACCAAGAGATTGCTGTAGCTCACTAGTCACTTCTTTATCAGAACAAAAGAAGAGCCCAATTCTCCAGGGTGACAGGCAGCTCCTGGGAGGTGTCCGTGAGTCTCTAATTGCTGTGGGAGGCGGCAGTCACGCTTTGATGTGTGCAATAACACTGCGGGGGGGTGCTGGGGAGAAACACTCTGGCCATTTCTGTCCCCAAGGCACTTGGTCCAGCAGCAAAGCCTTCCACACAGGTGGCTTCTTTATCTCTTTTTACAGTTCCTTGGGTTTTTTGGGTTTTTTTTTCCACCATAAACTGCAGCTGCCTTTGCAGCAAGATAGAGCTCAGCTGGGTTTCTTTGCTGGACTGTGATCAAATCCTGACTGCCACAGGGAGCTCAGTGCAACCAGGGCTGCATCAAATCTTCAAGGCTGGGCTGGATCCTGACCCAACAGGAGAAGTCATGTTAGCTCAGGCTCTGCAGCCAGCCCTGAAGATGAGAAATGTCTAACTGGACATGAATGCAATTTTGCCTGTTTTATTTTTTCTCAGTGTCAGGCTACTGAGTCAGGGCTGGATGGTGTAATTGTAGCAAGGCTATTTTCTCACTTTTTTTTTTTTAAAGGAACATTCATGCTGCATTTTAATTACAACATTTAGAACATGTCCAAATAGCTTGAGCTCAAATTGATCTTGTGTTTCAGCCAGAAAGCTTGTTTTTCATCTATTATTATAATAAATGTGCTATTGATAATAGTTTAGGTGCAATACAGCAAAGCTTTGTGTTATGCATCAGCTCTGGAGGCTCAAAATTTTCTTATTATCCATTACTGACATGACAGTTTACAAATATTTAACAAACAAATTACCAGGTTTTCCTTGTTCCCTCTTAGTTTGCAGTCTCAGTCCTTTTGACAGCTGCATTCAGGATTAATGATGATCTTGTTTAAGACGATTGTTTGCTAGCAAACAGTTTTATTCTCTAAACCTACAAGTGCAGTAGGAGAACTAACACTGGCACTTCAAATTAAATCTCATCCTCAATGCAAATTTTTTAGCTTTATTCCATCCAGTTGTCCAAAGAAGAAATCGGATTTGCCTGGTAAAGACCTGTTAATAATTTCTTAGGTTATGTAGTCATTTTAAATATAGACACTTAACATGAAGGGCTGGCAAAGGGAGTATTTTTTCTCTGCCAGGCCTGAGCTTGCTGGGTCTATTCAGGCTGTAAGTGTTTTAAAGTCCTTTCTGAGCACAAGCAGGGCAGCAAAGAGACCACCTTGAGCCTCCACGGAAAAGAGAGATCCAGACGGAGAAGCTGGATTTGGTTCTCTGTGAAGTACTGGAAGCAGCACTGGGAAAGATTCAGCCCAGGTCCTGGGAGTGGTAAAACACATCCATGCTTTGCAGCAGCTTCTTCTCCACCTGCTCCAGGTCTGAGCACAAGGTGAAGGGCACAGAAGGGCCTGATGGCTGACATCTGCCTGGGAAGGTTGTTTCTGCACCTGATGGCTGACATCTGCCTGGGAAGGTTGTTTCTGCTGTAGATGGCTGCAGGTGAAGCGAGGAAGGTGCTACACCCCCTGGGAAAGCCTGGGCATCTTCTGGGAGAAAACACAGCACCGGAATAGAGACTGAAAGAGTATGTGAAGCACCCCCTTCAGAGCATGTCCTGGGCACTGGGCCATCCCTCCCCTGTGGTTTCTGATCTTGGGCTTTGCATGCACAATACAGGAATTCACTGGTGTGTGGGCCTGGCTTTGGAGATGAGAAGTGAATTTGTTCTCAAGAAAAATCGCTCTTTGTTGGCAGAAAATCTGTGAGTTGGGTTCCCCAAGGGCATAGTGTTTGAAAATCACAGATGATTAAAAGATAACACATTTGAGGGTCAGTTTTGGGGGTTTTGCTTGGGTTTTTGTTGTTGTTGTTTGTTTGGTTTGGTTTGTTCTTGTGGAAGATGTTTGTTTGTTTGTTTGCCTTCTGGGTATGACAAACTAAATGCCACACATAAATTTCTCCACAACTGACCTCGCCACAAATTTTTTGTTTTAATGCAAGAAAATCTGAGACTCTCCTTAAAAGAGGAGGCCTCCCTCCTGAGTTCTAGAAATACCAAATGTCACACTAACAAAAATGACTAAAGTTGGCAAGTCTGAGAGTCGTTTATCATATTGATCTTAAACAAAAATAAGCCAAATCAAACCAGGCTTGATGAAACAGAATAGAAGCATGTTTGGCTTGAAATAATGCGTTAATAGAGAGTATTTCTAAATTTTATTTGATGAGCAATAAAACCAGAGAGTCACAGTGCACACAGTCTGTATGTGCCCTCTGCTAATTGACTATCGTTGTTTGCAATGCAAGCACTCATTACTCACTTCGCCTGGAATCAGTGTGGCCAGCATGGAGCAGCAGGGACAGGGGCACAGCTGAGTATGTCAGCATCTCTGCACATGTGTTTTCAACCCTGGAATAATCCCCATGATATGGACATTTTAGGCTGGTATTCAAGCCTTCATCTCACTTCTTTTTAAGGCTTGCTTAACCCTTTTCCAGTTGACTGATACAGCATCAATCACAGTAATATGCCAGCTATGATGTTCCATTTAATAGCTACCGAGGAGATGGGTGGCTCAAGGCCCTGAGGTGAGCACAGGCATTTTCCTTGCAAATGCCAGGGAAGACTTACTGACAACAGCAACTTGCAAAATGTGTGGGGCAGCAGCAAGAAACTGCCCATCATTCCACCGCCGGGCACCTCCCAGCTTGAGAATATGCCTGTCACTGGGGTTACATCTGCAGCCTTTTTCTGCCCTGGGGGGTCAAGGCTTTGAGGAAAACCATGCTCATGTGCAAGTTTGTGAATTGCAGCTACCAGCTGGACACACCAAGGGTAAACTGGCTCCAGTTACCTGCTTTGCTTACGCCAATTGCCATGTATTACAAATCAAGCCACTCACAAGGAACCAAACTATTAAGCTGCTTTCTCATAATCATTAATTATAAAGATACCATCACTCATGTTTGTAGTCTATGGACTGTCCTGTGATAGCTGATTTACTTTTTTTCAGTTCAGTGATTTGTGATGGTGAGGCTGCAAACAGTGTTGGCAAGTGATTCCCACAGGGATCTGCTCCTGCAGGTCTGAGCTGGTGAAGTCCCCTTTTCATGACACAAAGCCAGCTCAGTGACCTCGCAGGTACAGATTTACACTCCTCCCATCCTCCTGGCCACCCTGCACAGTCTCTGGGAAAAGCTCAACTCCAATGTGTCCTGCAGGAGAAGGTCAGGTAAATATTTGATACCCTGACAGTTAATTTAGGGAGAAGCTTTCAGGCCAAAAGCATGCTGAGCACCCCAAAACTTTTCTGGGATCCATCACTGTGGGTACTGATTTCTCATTTGCCATCCCTAATGTGTTTAGGTTCAGAGTGGAACCACAGTGAGAGGGGCTCTTAAAGCCCTCCCTGGGCAAAGGCAGCAGCTATGGGGAAAGCCCATGTTTTTTCAGCCCTCTCCCAATTCATCCTGCTGGTGTTCAACCTTCCTTACACACCTCTGCACTTTCCTGATGCTGTGTAGGGCAGCCAAATGGGTCAGAAGAGCAAAAGCCCTTCAAAGCTGCTCATCCCACCAGGGTCACTTGCTGGGTCACATGCATAGTCATGATCTGAAGACTGAGCTTCCAGAAGGGTTTGCTGCCACAGCACCTGGGACAGTCCTGCACTGTTTTCTCCTGTTGCTGCTTTCTGGACAGATGTGTCCCAGCTGCTCGGTCTGCTCGGATGTGCACACGAGTCCATGCATGTGATTGGATCACTGATAGATGCTCCACAGCCATCTGGATCTAGGGAAAAAGTGACAAATCTCCCCCCTCCCGCAACCGCCACACCTTCCATGAGATTTTGATGAATGAGATCTTTATTGGCTGCTGGGCTAATTAAATAGAAGTTGCATCAGCTTCTAGCTGACAGGCTTTAATTGCTCCAGAGCAGATTTTCAGAGGACCAGATGAATATGAAAATAAAAGGAAAGACTGTGGATTGGATCCAAGGATATCTCTGACTGCATTGTGCTTCAGCTGGAAGTTTGTTCCACGTTTCCCTGGGAAACTGGGATGGGACAGGGGGCTCCTGTGCTGCAAGAGTGCTGTCAGAAAAGCAAAAATTAACACAGATAACAAAAAGAAAAAAATAGTATCCTGGTTTAGATAAGAATTTCTGGAGTCTTACCTTTGCCCCAGTCTCTAGCTTTGGCTTTGAGCACCCATCCACTCTGTGCTCCTGTTCCAGTTTGTCACACAGGACCAACAACACCTGCCAAGGGCTGAACTGCCTGGCATGCTCTGACATCACATGTATTCCTGAGATTCCTTTTTTTTTCCCCCTCATGTTTCTTTGAAGTCCAAAGACTGCAAAAAGTGTGTCAGGCATCCAACAGCCCCTGTAGCTAGGCCCAGCCCTGTGTAATTCTGCTGAGAGTTTAGGAGAAAGGTGCTCCCCTCCAGCAACAAGGATGTTGAGACTTTGAGCCTGGCCGTTCATTGGTGCTGGTCCTTTGAAGACAAGAGGTGCTGTGTGTGTCCCACAGTGTGTGCTGACTGCCAGCAAGGGCTGCACAGCCCTCTCAGCCTCTTGCTGCTGAGCAAGGGCTGCACAGCCCTCTCAGCCTCTTGCTACCATTTCCCCGTGCAGGAGCACGGGAGGGGACTGATTTGCATCTCTCCTCCAGGCTCCTGCCTAAACCTCCAATTGGGGTATGTGGATGGCTCAATAGGAGAGTCACTGACAGAAAAAGTTTCTGAGTACCCAAGTTTCAGGTTGGTGCAGGACAGAGATGGACCTGGTATACAGTAGATTAAAAAGTTAATTGAAATTAATGACCAAGCCCTCAGTGACTTCAGTGGTGTCATGTTTTCCCCAGTGGACTCTGCAGTCTATATCTAGGCACATCCAGACTAAGAGGCTTGTTCCATGTTTAATTTATGGCATGATGAATGAGTTCTTAGCATACAATGCACTTAATTCCATTTTGGGCTGATTTATGGTGTGATGTGAACTGCACGTGAAGTTTTTAATTCAGTAGGTGGTGACTCTGATCCAGTATATGGAGTGTGACGGAAGAGATGATAAATTTGATTCCAAGGGTGATGCATCAATTTCAGTGTGAAGTGCATCGAATTTATCACATGGCACATTGGTTCCAGTGCATGACACCCCAGCGATGGCAGTGCCAGGCCTGTTAAGTGGGATATTTTCAGTGCATCACCAGTGGTCTGCCACATCCACCACCTCCTCAGAAGAAATTGGCCCTTGCTGTTTGTCTTTCATTTGATCTTGCAGGACTTGAAGAAAACCAGAAAAATGGCCCATTAGGTGCTGGTCAAAATACTTGTCTTCAATTTAATACATGCACTGAGTAAGGGCTTTTGATATCCCACCTAATTTCAGGTCTCAGGAAGATGCTGCTCCTCCTGGGAACCTCAGCAACTTGGCTTAATTTTAAGTTCATTTCATGACTCAGTATCTTTGCTTTTAACTCAACGTCTGGCTGATCCACACTGCTGAATGGGGATGTGGAGTTTGAGTCCTCTCCAGGAGATTGGGCTCTTCAACATCTGTAACCTCTGAAAGGTGTTTAAAAAAACCACCCCTGGAGAAAACTCCTCCACCCTCACTACTCACTGGGGATGCTTTTGGGGTAAGACTTCCTGGCTGAAAAAAACCATGTCTTGGTTAGGAGTTCCTAATGGCATTCAAGCAGCAGTTGTTTGGGATTTGTTGCACAGACAGGACAGCCCGGCGTGTGCTGGGCACTGAGGGGCTCGAGTACCCACAGTACCCAACCCCTTGCCCATCCTCACACTCCATTACACCAGCACCACTGAATGAAGCCGGGCACCGCAGGGCATGGCAAGTCACTGAGGCAGCCAAGAAAGACATGAGAGACTTGATGAGGGGATTTGGTGACAAGCTGAGCAAGAAGTAATTACTTTTCTTCTTCTCTCCTTTTGCTGCCACAGCCTCTGTGGCAGTGAGGATAAATGCAGTGTATTAGCAGCAGTGAGTGGCAGATTCACTGGGCTGCAATTTATATCATTGTCCTCCCCAAAACCTCACTGGAGGGCATTATGAAGTTAGCTTTATAAAGAGGGATAAAATTATGAGAGGGTCACTGGAAAAGTGTTTGGAAACCCTCAGAAGAGAGGCTGTTTTGTTCTCTCCAACTGTCTTGTTGAGCTCTGAGGGAGGGGTAGTGCTCATTCACCAGATATTAAATTCAATCCAGTGAGAAGTAGCAGATGTTGATGTGCCAAGCCTGTCTGCCATGCATAAGGATGTCTGAAAAATCTTCCATCAAAATGTTTTGATTTTTCTTGAAGCAAAAATAAACTCCTACTGGAGAAAAAACAACAAACCTTCAGGGCAGAAAACTTCTGGCTGAGAAAACTTTGTCTTCAGACTGTTGATAAAGGGTTGCTGCTGTCAGAGGGGATAAAGAGGATGTTTTTCATCAGTCATGTTAATCTGATCTATCCCTGCATGCAGGCTTGTGCAGACAGATAAAATAAAACAGATCCTGATACGCTGATGAGCCAAATTCTATCAGTTTCCAAGGGACTTTGAGCTGTCTGGATGGAGAGGCAGGGGATTGATTTGCTTTGAGTTTACCCCCGGTGAAGGGTGTTAAGCACTGGGAAAGGCACTTGGGCTAACATGCATCTGGTCTGCCTGGAGGGAGCTGTTTGCAGGCTTGGCCTGTGCTTTGTGCTCCCAACACCTCCACAGCAAACAGGTGCTGCTCCTGCTGCTCACAGTCCAGTCCCTGAAGGAAGAGGAAGCTTTAAGCCCAGTCTTCCACTCTCCAAAAGGGTTAAAAAGCCCAAACAAGCATATAGTTTACATGGTTTAAAGAGTACAAGGAAGGGAAATGCTAAAAATCACTCCTTTCAATAGCAAAAATGCTCATGAATCTGAACTCGTAGTTCAGCACCACCTTGCAAACAGCTTTGTTCATGACCAGGGTAAGAAACATTGGGTTTGGGAGGCTGCTGTGCCCTGCTCCTCTGTCCCCCAGGCACCCCCTGAGGGGAGGCTTGTGCCCCACTTGACCCTGGCCAAGGGGACCAGACAGGCTCAGGGATGCTCCCACTGCTGCCCTCCACAGT
This sequence comes from Corvus brachyrhynchos, assembly GCF_000691975.1. Classification (NCBI taxonomy): domain Eukaryota; kingdom Metazoa; phylum Chordata; class Aves; order Passeriformes; family Corvidae; genus Corvus; species Corvus brachyrhynchos. Next base: position 8,770,839 of record NW_008239283.1, on the reverse strand, counting down.
GAATCTCTGTCTGAGCCTGGCTGGACCCTGCACCAGAAGGGCAGCAAGGAGCATCCCAGCTGAACGGCATGGATCCTGCTCCTGCATCTCAGCCCACTGAGCCCCTGGCACACACACTCCTGCAGGACCATGGAGCAGCCTCCCAGCTGCAGGATGTTTTTAAGTTGTGGAGAGAATTTATTTCTTCATTTATTTGCTTTGCATGGGAGACAAGAATGCTGGTTTATAATGTGGAACAACCATTTTAACTGAGTGAAGTCGGTCCTATAAATCAATTGCCCTCTCCAGAGCACTGACCAGACCCCAGGAACCAGCATTTTTATGATACCTTTCCATGTTACTCTGGGTGGATTCTGGGCCAGAGTCTCAGCTGGTGTAACTTGGCCTCATTCTCCAAATCCAGGTGATTTACATTGTCTAATGCTGCTATGAACTTCTACAAGTCTGACAATCTCAGGTGCCCTAATTTTTACTGAAGAGATCATATGTTGATTCAAGGTGTTTTAAAATACATTTGACTGAGAGAGAGGACACAGGTCAAACTGTATATCCCAAACAAACATGTTTATCACTCTAAAATAAGTCCAGGCCAAAGCACTAGAAGAAAGGAGGTCCCTCTCCAGTAGTATGTACTCCAAAGGCTACTGGTCCCAGTTATCTAGGCCCCCTGGAGGCTCAATTTCCTCCTCTTTGCATTGCTGAGGCTCTCAGCAGACTTGGTAGTTTTTCTCCAAACCCTTTGACTATCATCAACAGCAGGCTGATAGGATGGCTCCTGCCTCCTCCTTGGTTCACTCTAGTCCACTATTTCTTTCCATCCATCCTTCCATCCATCCATCCATCCATCCATCCATCCATCCATCCATCCATCCATCCATCCATCCCTCTTTTATTTAGAGTGCAAGATCTTGAGACAGGGACTGTCTTTCCTTTTTTTCTTTATCCCATTTCTTGAGTGGCAGGTTTTTATTGGCTCACAAATACACATAAAGGGAATTTCTGCCCACGATCAAAACGATATAGTTGAGCAAATCTTTTTCCAAGCTGCTTAAGGGTGAGCCCTCACTTCTGATTCAAACTACAGTTTTTAATTTCTGATGGCTAAAATGAGGGGTTTGTGCCTTGTGGGCCACACTGGGCACCCACATGGCATCTCCATCACGGGGTGGGCATCACCACTGGGCAATCTTTTTATCTTCCTATGTGCAGGATCCCTCACATCTCTCATGATCAGATGGTCACTCTGTGCTGTTGGATTTCCTTGAGATGTTTGAGACCTGGGTGATTTGCACCATTTTGTCTCACTCCATTTCCCCACACTGCTCTGCTGTTAATTTTTTTACACAGAGAAGAGGAAAAGAAGATCTGAGGACTCTGAGTGATACTCATCCTCTGCAAACAGAGTGCAATGCACACTCAGGTGGGCATGGATCTGTCCTGGCTTTTGACATGTTTTCTGTGCAGATAGAGCTAGGTTTAGTTTCACCTATAAAATTTCTCATTCACATGAGAGGATGTTTCAGTTAACTGGTAATCCATGATGATGAGTTTTCTGTGAACCATAGGTGCTGGGAGGTTTGAGGAGAGTGTGTGTCTCTCCTTGTGATATGGGACATTTGGGAATGGCTGAGTTCTAGCTGTTTTCTGTACCTCAGCTTTAAAAGGGTGGAAGTTATAAAATTGGGACAGTTCCTTATTTGTGTTGAATCAGCTTTCCCCAATTTCCACCACCAGCATCTGGCTTTGACACGTTTTTAATGTACGGCTTCAGCTTGCACACAGAATTGAAATTTTCAGCCACACGGTGCAAGCTTTGTAAGTGGTAATTGCATCAACTTAGGATCAATGGAGCAGAATAATATCTGCCCACTATTAACGGCTTAATAAAATTAATAGTGCTGGCTCTGCCATGAATTACTTTAAAATAGAGATTGTAGGATAGTAATGTAAACAATCATTGATTTTTCTTGGGAGAGTACTGTGAATTAGATATGACTCTCTTCAGTGTGTAGTTGATACCAGACAGTGCAGAAAGTGTATCTGAGTACCTTTAAGGTGGGTGGAGAGGGAAAAAGTGAAAGGGCCCCTGTGGCACTGGGGAGGTGATTAGATAAATGGAACTAGCCCAGACCAGAAGATGAAAGCTCGGAGCCTCCTGGCACTCGATATTGCTGCCATCCAACCTGACCCAATTAATAACCCATTAGTGCAGGACAGGTCTGTTCAATGGTTCAGGTCTGTTAATTGAAATAGTGTGATTAATGGCATTAGAGGGGATGAGGAATATTTAGAAAAATGACAGGAGTCTGCAACCCTGCAACGGAGCTGATGCATTACTCCAGGGTGAGGGAGATGGGAGGTGGCTTTTATTCCCATTGAGATCCTGCCAGCATCCCAGCACTGAGCTCAGCATCAGTGCCAGAGTCAGAGAGCTGGCAGCTGGAAGGGCCAAATCCAGCCTCAGCCTTGCCCATGGGCACAGGGGAACTGCGTGGGCTCAGTGGCACTGGAGCCCATGAGGTTTCCATGCCAGTGTCAGGCTGCATCTGGATCTGGGGCAAAGGCATCTGGAGTGCAGGCTGGGCTGGGCATGGAGCCGCCTGTCTCATGGGTGCCAGCACCCACTGCTACCCTGCAGGGGGACACTGGGGCCCTGGCAGCAGCATGGCTCTGTTCCCACTACTCACACACAGCCAGCATCCGCATTTCTCCTTCCAGAGGCCAATTTTCCTGTCGATTCCAATTAACCCCAGCGTTGACATCTCAAGGACAGCTCTGGAGGCGGCTTTGCAGAGGAGCAGCAATTTGGAAATGTGTTGTGGGGCGGAGATGGCACTTTAGAGCCCAGCCTTAATTACATCAAATGGCCAGAAAGAGCTGTACAGTGGTTTGAGCTATTGCCATTTGCAGAATGATTCTTCTACAAGATTCCCTTCAGTCCTGTTCTTGTCCTGATGTCTTTTCTTTAAATCAGTGCCTGTGCTTGAAGTTGGGGCTCAGCATAGGGGCAGGTGCATATGATGCACACCCTGGGTGTTTTCCTGGCAAAAACCAGTCTTCCCTTTCTTCTCCCAGTTAAATATGCACCCTGCAGCTGGTGCATGAGTGTGCCAGGGAGGGGGCCAGTGGGCTTTGCTTACAGGGAGCCAGGGCAAGCAAGCAGCTCATCCCAAACCATTGCTCCCCAGCTGTAGGGAATGAAGCACCATTGCTTCAAGATCTGCTCTGCTGTGGTCCTTTCTGCCATTTCCATCAACTCCATGAAAGCTGGGGGGGGAGGTCTCCCCCTGTGTTTGAGCCAGCCATGCACCCACACCTCCCTCCTGGTGCCTGTGTGGCCCTGAGAATTCACACCTGGTTTGAAATACCAAATTCCACAAGTTATTAGAGGACAGTGTGGCTAATGGGGACAGTTTGGGCACCTTCATTCCTGGCAGAGGCTGCAAGAGCATCAGACATGCTGTGTTTGTTTTCCAGTCCTCAGAGGGAAAGGGACAGAACTTCAAGAGCATCAGCAACACCAGGGAGAAGTGGGTTCAGAAGGACAATCCAAAGCACAGCTTTTAACTCGGGGAATAATAAATGAATGGAAAGACCCACAGCGCCACAATAAAACATCCCTTAAATCTTTTGTTTTCATTTTGGATGATAAAGGAAAATCATTAGGGCTCAATTAGTCATGAGAAACAGGGGTCCTTCTGCATTGCACTGGCTTGAGGAAGTGCCTCCTGTTCAAGAGCACACCCTCCCCATGCAGCGAGGGTTCATTAAATATCAAACACTTTATTTGTGCCATTTGCATTGCTTATTGTGCCCTTGTGCGGGATGGGAACTTGGTGGCGATAATTGATGTACGTGGATTTAAAGGCGCCTGGATCTCTTAAAACAGGCAGGGAAATGAAGGAGAAGCTCTGAGCAGCAGCGGCTGCCGGTGCTGCTTCAGCAGCACAGCGGGATGAGAGGAAATAAAAAGGAGAAGGAGTGATAGATGAGTTTAAGTGACCCTGACACGAGGACATTAGGGTTTTGGGTGCATTACCTTTCACTTGGGGATAGAGAGGAGGGGACGGGGCAGGTGACAGCCACTGCTGGACCCGTGATGAGACACAGCTGTGCCACTGGTCCCAGCATGTCACTGGGATGAACTGGTGCTTCCTCCCTGCTGTGCTGGGGGGAACTTTGCTGCAGCACTCCGTGCACATGAGTACAAGGTCTTTAAATATTTATAAAGCAACAGATGATGTCGAGATGCTGGGCAAGACTCTGAGAAGGTTCCCTAAGCCCTCTGCACACTGGCCCTGCTGCAAACCCTTGCTAAGTGGCTGCTGGAACTCTTGGTAATGTCAGCACAGGGCTATGGCTTTCACTGAGCAGACAGAGGACACCCCAAGAGGAAATAAAGTAAATAGCTCTTTAAAAAATCCTCCACATCAGAACAAGCTCCCCAAACCCCTTTCTCTTCCCAGAAGTGACCGTGCTGCACATAGGCTGTGATTTGTTGTTGTCACCACGGGAAATGTAAAGCACAGCAGCAGAGCATCACTTACTGCTTTATTACCCTTCCTGCTCCCTTCATTTCTTTGCCGAGACTGTAAATGAAAGAGCAGACAAGTGGTGGCTGTACCACTGCCCCTATGCTCAAAGGCAGGGTGGGCAGAGATGGCCAGAGAGGCAGAGCCCCGGCATGTCCCCACAGAGAGAAGCTGCTGCCAGCACAGGGCACAGAGTGGGGACGAGCACACAGGGCTGTGCCTTGTTTGGCACACGAGAGCCTGTGATGGGGCAGAAAGAGCAGCTCCAAGCAGTCACCTCAGGAACAAGTCACACACTGGGGACAGGCTCTGGCACAGGGTTTAGCAGGAGCAGGTCAGCCATGGGATGGGGTCAGGTACGGGGAAGGAGATGCTTGTGCTGCCACAGACATGTGGACAGCTCTGGAAGGAAAAGCCTGACTGAACCTGCCCAGCCTAAAGCAGAAGGGACCTGCTGTGGCTCTGGGACTCAGGGATTTAATTTTTTCCTCTCTGTGCAATTTTTTCCTCCCTGCAAGCAGAGACTGCAACAGGCTAAACAAATAAGGGGCTGTAATGTAATCTTAGACATATGCTCTTGAATTCACATTTAGAGTGCAAACCATAATATTTTGGTTTATTATTTAATTACAGAGCTTGTAAATGTAAATTGATTTAGACCCTTAATTTTAGGAAGCTTGAATTACCTTCAATTCCTTGTTTAATATTCAGGTGGAGAACTTCCATGTCTGGCTGCAGCACGTTTGGGGTGTGCAACAGAGCTGGGTGAGTTAGGCATTTTCACCACTCCATCTTTTCATATGTAGAAGTTGGGCCAAATTATGTTTTGCTGTAAAGTGTCTAAAATCAATTAAGTGGCAGAGCATAAGGAGTTGGTTTCACTCTTTCTTCCACCAGCAGCAGTTTGCAAACTGTGATAACCTCCCTGGTGAAAACCAGGAGAAAATTGAGCCCCCACTTACCGGTTTTTCTTTTGCAGCTGAAAAGAAAAATCCTGTATTTCTGAAAATGTTCCCCTATTAGAAATATTTTGCCTAATATTAATTGTGTCAGACAAACCCCTGATGGTACAAGGCCTCCCTGGCTTGAAATGTGAGCTCTGTTCCTGCACAGTGCTGGGAGCACGTGTCTAATTTTGAAATTTGTCAAAAGGCTTGAGCACGTGTGTGGGACTGATGCTGGAGTATGCCAAAGAACTGCTCTCATGCAGGGTGACTGAGGCTCCAGAACACTAAAAACTGAGCAGAAACTGCTTTTGAGGCATCGAGTCTGAGTCCCCTGCTCTTGGGGCAGCTCCTGCAGGGGGTGGTGGGGTTACCCCCACAACAGGAGGGCAGTGCCCACATGGCCCCAGCAAGCCCAGGGTCCTGAGCCATGTGTCCCCTGGACATGGCTCCTGGCCATGCCACCAACCAATGGGACTGTTAATTTTGGGAATTGATTTGTTGCCCAAGCAAGGTGCCAGCAGGAACACTGCCACTTGGGAAGGAAGTGGTTATTTAGAAAACCCCATCGCTGCGTGTTTGCATCCCCCTCCCAGCTGAGCTGTTCAAGTCAGGTATCACCAAGCCCCTGATGTGCAGGCTCTTGCCCTGGGAAGCACAGCATTGCTGTGGGGGTTTGGGATGTGGCCCTGGAGGTCCTTCCCTGCTGCCTCCATGGTGACCTCCTCATTGTCCCCACAATGGGACTGAGGCAGGTTTAGGGATGCTTTGCTTGTACCCTATGAGAAGGGGCCTGAAAGCAAGGTGCATCCTTTCCCACTATGACCAGAGGGAAAAAGTCATTCATTTTATCTATTTGGAACTGTAACTGAGGCTGCTCATCCTGTGCAAATCCCATCTCTTCAGGCTGCCTCCCAGCATCAGTGATGTCTGCAGGCAGCTGGTCAGAGCTGTGAGTGACTCCACAGAGACACTGCACAGGGACACATTTAAACCTCTTATTTACTGTGCAGGCAGACCCCAGCCAAAATCGGGGAGGGGGGCTGCAATCACATCCATACCTTATCAGGCATGTGCACAGTCCCACCTGGCTTTTGAGCAGCAAGTTATGGATAGTGTAACCTCCAGGTCAGCTCTTGTAAACCAAAACTCCTGCTTGTTCCATGCTGAGTACATCATTTCTCCTTGAGAAGAGTCTGTGGAGGGCCCTGCCAAGATTGGTAACATATTCTCTGGATGTACACTAAGGAATAAGTGTATAACTTTTCCCCCTCATGAACATCATGTTTTAGCAAAGCCTGGTGATGGCTTTTTTTTCCTTTGTAATGTCATATGATTTTAAACTCCTGCATTCAGGCAGATGTACATTTGGCATCTGGATAGATGGTACAACATAAAGTAACAACCATCTAACTCCTATCCGTCTGGATTCACCAAATAAGTAATCAGAGAAAAGCACCTGGGGAAGGGAGGTGAGGGGGCTGAGCAAGTAACAACCATCTAACTCCTATCCGTCTGGATATCCCCTTCTGGGATCTATCTGATCTATCTGGGATCTATCTGATATCCCCTTCCTGGGGAAGGGAGGTGAGGGGGCTGAGCCATCAGCAACAACGTGCAATAAACAGCATAAGAAGGTGTCAGAGTCTGCACGATGGGTCAGTCTTGATCCCCCACTACAATTCAGTAACATAAAAATACCCCCTGTTCGAGACTGGGCTGTTTACACAGCTGGAGCATAAATATTTAAATTTGCAAGAGAAATGCTTGCTCAGCCGAAATCGCTGTGAGATCTCTGGAGTCAGCAGCGGGGGGTGTAGAGAGGCCCAGCATTTCCTTGGAAAAAGGAAAATCAATGATAATTAAAGCAGGGAGCTCTGTTTCCAGAGAAGCTGTCACTTATGTAAAACTAACTCGGCTCATGTTCTTTGGGGGTGTGAAAACCTCCCCGTGAGGGCTGGCCAACACTGTGACAAAGCTGCACGAGGGCCACACGTGGGCACCTCATGGACACAGGGGCTGATGTGTGGGAGGGGTGATGGGGAGGGCGCAGATGTCGCTCTGAGGACTGGAGGTCCCGCGGGAGCCACAGGCACCTCCATGAAGCCAGTCCAGCCTATGGGACAGCAAGGAGTTCGTCCAGAGCATTTTCTGTCTGTCAGGTGCTCTGTGAGTGATGTCTGACATTGCCCTGGCCAGGAACCACTGTATATCCATAAATTGCTTTTTTCCCCTTGCATTTTACTACCGTAAAGTTGGCTGTGGACCCAAGTTCATCTTTTAGCCACCTCTTGCCAGGGGAAAAGGAAAGCTTTCACTGTCCTTCAGTATTACACAGGCAGGTAAAGCATCCCCCACCCTAGGAAGGGGATGGAGAACCAAGCTGGCTCTTCCCACTGAATGACAGCAGCCTCCTTTCTAGAAAAAAATGTTTAAGTGGAATTTTCATCAGGTAAACCCTCACTTTAGGAAAACCATAAGGTATAGCAGTTATTAAAAAGAGGATTTCAACTAATGCATCTGCTGTGTCTTCATTGTATAAGAGCATCTCCATGAAGAGATTTGCAGAGGAATCCAGGCATTCATTTCCACACATAATTCCTCAATAGCCCATTTGCTTCAAAGACTTTTATAGACTTTTACTACTACATGAATCCTCAGATACTTATTTTTTAGGCTCCAGGGGATCCATTGAAACAGAAATTCATTTTCTGAAGTTTTATGCCAGGGTTTTGCTCTGGATAAAAGCTTTCTGTTATTTCCAAACTTCTGTTCTCCACAAAGATGACTTTGGCAGGTCTGCTCCTATGGCTGCAGCAGGGTGTGAGGCATGGGTAGAATTTTAGGTCCCAGAAATAAATAATGTATTTCTATTGGAAAAAGCTCCTTCCTTACCCTCACCACTTTTACTAGTGTGGACATTTTTCTACAGATATCCAAATGCACATGAACACCTGGGAGTGGGAACCCTGCTTGTTTCCCTGTTCCCATCACCATCTGCCTCATCACCTGACCCATCTGGGCACAGGCCAGCCCCACCATGGATGGCCAAAAATGCTCTTATAGATCCCCCTTGTGCCCCCAGTACTGCCTGAGCAGTGGTGCTGGGGAAACAGCAGTGGGCAGTGGCTGGTGGAAAAACCTGAGGGTAGCTGGAATGTTGGCCCCTAGCCAGCAAGATCCCACCTGGACAGAGAGGCCATGGAGATGGCAGAACTTAATAAGAAACAAGCAAAACCAATAATAATGAAAACCTCTCTCCCCATTTCCATGATCCTTGTGCAACATTTAAGCCACATAAGGGCAAGGCAAACTCACAACACTCAGGGAACATTTCATACATCAAGTGCTTTGTTTGGGAAGGAACCAAGTCTCTTCTCATTTTGCTTTCCTAAGGGTTGGGAGTTTCCAAAAGCAAATCAGATGCCTTGAAAAATAGGCTAATGTGAGTGTGGGGATGTCACACACATCCCCTAGCAAAACAGGCATTCAAGAGAGTCCAGCAATCCAGGTGTTCCTGGCTTGTGTAGCTCCAGGATAATGGTGACCTGTGTAAGCTGGAGCAATCAAT
>NW_008239283.1:8713453-8761735 GCF_000691975.1 Corvus brachyrhynchos | reverse complement strand
CATCTCAGTGGCTCAGTCTTCAATGAGGCGCTGAGTGAAGTGGGGTGATGGAGATGAGGCCAACAGAGAGGGTGAGAGGGAAGGAATAGAGAGCAAACATGGCCACACCAGCCAGGCTCCAGAGAGAAAGGCAGATGGTTACACTGCAGCAGCATTGACACAGCTAAAGGAAATATTTATCTGGACTCATTTTCCATGAGGTGTCACTGGAATTAAGAACCAACACGTCCATCAAGGATGAGGTGCAGCTAGCACTTGGGTTTATGAGGGATATAAACCACCACACTTCAGAGAGCGAGCCAGCCATGTTGCAGGGAGGGGAGGAGGAAAGATGCTGTGGGCAAACAGGCACTTTCTGGCTTTCCCCATGGAAAAATGTGCTGGCAGAAGCCATGGCTGGGTTTGGTGTTAGTCTGCTCATGTGGAGCCATGGCACACCCCGGATCACCACTGGCAACTGTCTCCTTATGGACCCTCTACATCAAACCACGCTTCTTCCTCCATCCTGCTGCCTTGGTCTGTCAGGGCCATGTCCCTGTCCCTTTGCTTTCCCTGCCCCAAGCATCCTGGCAGGGCTCCATGAGCAGCAGTGGGACCACAGTGAGTCCCATGGAAAACTGGGCAGACATCTCACCGTCCCTGTGCCCATCCAAAGGATATCTCCAGACCTTCACAGCCCAATAGTTCTGCCTCAGAAACCGCAACTGGCAGTAAAACAGGGCAAATAGCCCTAATCAGCCTGAATTATCACAAGTTCTCCTCCATCCTGACTTTTTTGCCTCTCCTCCCTTCAGAACTTTGCTCTCTCATTAATCGAAACAGAACCTTTCTGTCACCACTGATTGCATCATCCAACATCAGCTGCCTGGAAGGATAAAAATAAAAGATGGAAAGTGTGTGCTTTTGGTACAAATAAATAGGTGCCAGAGAAGGTAATTTAATTATGCAGTGATTGAATCAGGTGGAAGAAACTGCATTATGCCCACAAAATATCTGCCCTGGTGATCGATTTGAGGCATGGTCCCTGTGTGGCCAATAGATGGGGTTTGGTTGGGAGGGTTTGGAGGAGCTCCTGTCCGATGCCATTGGGATCATTGTGGATACCTCATCCCCCTTTTTGGCAAATTTTGCTGCTGGAATAGTGAGGCTGGCATTAAAATGGTCTTGTTGGTCACTACAGATTTTCTGTGCAAGAAAAAATTACTTTAGAGTGGATGAGCCTGATGACTGGGCTGTGTCCCTCCATTGCTGCACCTTCCATGGAATTAAATGGAACAAAATGGAGCAATTAATGGACTAAAAGGAAAAGCTCATCATGGATGTGTGATACTGAAAAGTAAAAGCTATGAGGAGGTTATATGGGAGGGAAAAAATATGGATTTATAGCCAATAAAGGGTCTCAGGGAGGTTTCAGAGCCAAGTGCCCTCATGATGTGCCACAGCCCCAGGACACCTCTAATTAGGATGAATTTCCCTTCTGATGGAGTTAATGCATTATGTATTGAAACCATTTGTGTTCATCTGTAGCAAATAATTACTTTAAAATGTTATCATTCATTTGGATTATTTGACTTCTCTATTAATTCTATAAATAATCGTTTAAAAGATTGTGTTGAGGTTGGTGGAAAGCACCACTACTGTGTTGTTGACATGGTGGAGCAGCTCCCTGTGGTAGGACCAGCTGGTGGATGACGTGTTGGCACCACCAGAGACCCAGCCTGAGCCCTCCATTCCCAACAGCTTCCCACTGCCCCTTGGTGACACAGGACACATTGATGCTGGAAATCAACACATGCCTCAAACTTGGTGCCTCTCCCTTAATTGTTAGGAAATGCTCTGATTTCCATGTAAAGCTGCACCCCTGTCCTTGTTTCCCCTTGCTGTAAATTTTCTGTCCCGTGACACCTAAAAGCAAAAGCAATCTTCTTAATCACAGCACTTGAGAGCACAAACAGAAGTACAAGGTAAGAGGCGTAGGGCAATGAGCTCCTCTGTTGTGTGCCCTTCAATCTGGCTTGATAAATGGAGATTTTGCCAGGAGATTTTTCATGCATGAGCATTAAAAGGGGTGCAAGGCTATTTCCTTTCCTTGCAAGGCGAGACAAAGGAGCTGTGCTTTCCAACTCAGCAACATTAGTCTTTATTTCAATGGGGAAAATTAAATAAATGCCTCCGAAAGCGGGGAGGAGGGAAAAGCCTTCAGAACAGGATTTAAAAGAATTATTTCTGGGGTTCTTCGTGTCCTCCTGCTGTCTCAGCCAAGTCCATAAAGCATTAGAGAAACACATGGACCCTGTAAGCACCTCACCAGCAGCCCCTGGCTGGGCACCCGATGTTCCAACCCAGCAAGCTGCCAAAATTTTTAAAAAGTAACCTGTCAGTTTGCAGATTCTCTTGGAATAATTTAGTCTGGGTAAGTCCAAAGGGGGAACTTAAAATCTCACTATGTTTAATTTGATCAAGGCTTTAATAACATCTGGCTGGATTAGTACGTGGGTACTGCTGTGCTCCCAGGAGTGGGGCTAGACCTGGCCTCCCAGCACCCCCTGTTTGCTGTGATTGAGTCATTGCTCCACCAGCTCATGTTTGCAAGTTAAAAGGATGTTGTGTGGTTTCAGTGGCTCTGCTGGGAGCTGGGGGTCCTGCCAGCACCGATCCCCCCACTGGTGCTAAGAGGTGTGAGGAAGGTGGAGCAGCCAATCCTGACAGAGCCACTGTCCTGGACTGGGGCAGGAGGGGCTCTGTGGGGTGGCTGAGGGGCCCAGTGGGGTCAGGGGATGTAGGGGCAGGGGATGGGGGCTCAGCCCCTCTTGCATCTTGTGCCATCACATTGTCTTTCTGTGGTGGTGCTTCTCCTGGGAAGGTTTGGCACACCTTGTAAGAGAGAGGGATTTTGCCCGCCCTTAAATCACGGGAAGATGATTTAAGGAACTGAAAGCTTCAAGCCAGGGCTTCTAACTGAAAAGACACATTGATTTTCTGTAGCTGATGGAATAAAATAATTACTGTGGCACAGAAAAAAAGGAAGCAAACTTTGTTCAAAAAGCCACCTTGGCACGTGCTGTGCATCGGTGGGGCTGGTGCTCCCGGGAGATGAACCTTCTGCAGCCCCAACCTGCACAAACATGCTGGGATATTTTTGGGTGCCCTGTGGTGGGAGCAGGCAGGGCCCAATGCCCAGAGGAAAGCAGGGCAGCGATGGGGAACCAGGTCCCTCCTTTTGGGAGTGCAGAGTCTCGACCCCACTCTGGGGTTTGGGGACCAAACCGTATCCCTTAAAAAAGGGGCACAAACGCCAGTGGCCTGAGGATGGGGAAGCAGCGAGCAGGGGTTCCTCTTGCTCTCCGGGCTCTCCAGGGGCTGGCAGCAGGGTGCTGGAAGGCTTTGCTTTTCCTATGGAAGCCGCTCCCTGGGTATGAATAATTGGTCTCCCCCCCGCCCGTGCCCCAATCGCCGCGCATGGAGTCAGTCGCTCCCGTTCTCGCTCGCTTTTCCCGGTGAATATTTCATCCCTCCCACTGCGTGGCTGAGGCTTCCCAGGCTTTTGGGAAGCTCCAGTCTGCCTGCCCGGGGAAGAGGGTGGGAAAGGGCAGCACACCGCACAAAAAATGCCCTAAAATGTGTCCCCAGGGTGCCCCCGGCGCTGGCAGCGATCCCGACTTAGCGGCTGCATCTCCCAGAGAAGGGTGGAAAGGCAGGAGGGCTGCGGGAAGAGCAAAGAGGGGTCGCTCTGGGCTCCGCAGGCACCGGACCCTTCTCAAGGCTGGATTGGGGTGATCCCCCTGCGGGAGCAGCTGCCCGGGCTGGTGGCAGCCCCTCACCCCGGCATCCCCCTACCTGACCCTCGGCTTTCCCACCGGCGCCCAGGAGAGCCCCAACAGCATCCGCCAGAGCCGTGAGGAGCTGGCAGCGCTCCCTCGGCCCTCCACGAGAGCACTTGTTAATTCTCTATTCTCCCTTAATTACACGAAAGCAATGACCGTTCTACCATCACTTTACAACGCCTCAGTTTAAATCCACTATTAAGGCAGGAGTGTTGTGGCTCAGACACTTTAATTAACATGAATGATCTCACCTTTGTCCACAGCATCTTTTTACATGTTATTATATCAGGTAATTGTTAAACTATTCACTGGTTTGGAGACGTCTATGCTTTCATTAAAATGTCTTGCTTTTTCTGATCCAGCAGATTACCCACATTTTTACACTTAGAATTTTTAGGTGATTTGAGTTAAATCAATCTGCAAGAAACCAGATGAATTATTTAAAGCGCTAGTGGTCTCAAACTAGGAAATCGGATTTGGTCAATGCTTCTCCAAATTTTAGAGTTTCAAGGTGCTCCCAGAGCTGGCTGGGAAATCAACTCCCTATTGAGCAAAGCTATCAAAAGAACGAACTGAATAGTTTAAATTAATTTGAAAACTCCCCACACTTGTGGGGAAAAAAAAGGCATTCATTAATTTTTAACATACCCTTTCTTGTTTCCTGTCTCACCAGAAAAAAAGGCTGGCAGAGAAACCAGGGGCTCTTCCCTCAGGAAACAAAAGCCCTTCCAACCTTTTTGAGCTTTTCAGAAATGCTGCTCATGGGGGTTTTTTTAAAGTGAAATTACACTGAAAATGTGGAACAATTAAATAAAACCCAGCCCAAACCCCCAGCTGATAAGTCCTTTCAGGGCACACTCTGATGTGGATGAAACTTGCTTTTGACCAATTTTGACCATTTGAAAATGTCTGTTCTGTAAAATCAGGGAAAATTGAAATAATTTTTGTGCACACAATTAGGACTGGCTAAAGCATCTTGCTTGCACCCTGTGTCAGCCCTGAAGGTGGGCAGTGATTCTGCTTCTCTGCTAAAACACGGTTCAGAGGGTTGCAGGAGGCTTGGTCCTTCCCAAGAGCACCTCCAGTTTCTGCCTCCAGCATTTGGAGAATGATCAGGTGAAAGCAAGATGGGGATGCAGGCACAGGATGAGACTTTTGCCTCAGCTCTTCAAGGACCAAAGCACTGGGTAAACCCTGAAGTTTGATCTGAACACCTGAACTTTCATTTCTTACTCTTCCTCACCCAGAGCTGCTTCTTAGAAGCAGCAGGAAAGCTGACTTAGAACAGACAGGGAGAAAGTCCCACTGCCACTGGCCTTCCCCATCAGCAGCAGGAGCATCTCCTGTTCCCATCCCATGGCAAGCAGGGATATCACTGGAGCAGGAACACCTGGGGGCCCTCATGGCCCTGCCCAGACTCATCTGGGACACACACCTGCCTGTGGGCACTGGAGCCCACTGCAGCTCAGCCTGGCCACCAGTCTCAGCTTCAGCCTCTCTTCCTAAGGGCTCTTGCATTATTTCATCCCATTTCTCCAGCCTGGAATCCATTTGCTCCCATCTGCCGGACTGTGGTGGGCCCTGGATCTTGTTCATGTCTCTCTGTGTGTGGAGGTGTCGATGGAGCTTGGTCCCAGCCCTGCAGGGCTGCCCCCGTGGGTGAGGATTACCCCGACTCCCAGCCGGATCTGCTGCTCCCCAACAGTGAGTTCTTGTGCTGTGGATGGTGGTGAAGGCAGAGCTGTGTGCGAGCCACCTCATTACACTGGTATCAACCTGGGGAGAAGGGCTGGAGGGCACCCTGCATTCAGGAACTGGCTTAATTTTGCCACAGGTGTGACCACCATGGGCATGTGCCTTTCCCAGGGCTGGGGCGGGTCTGCTGCAGTGTCACCCATCACACTGGAGAGGAGCATCTGAGCCACGGAAACTGTGCTGGGTGTCAGGGTTCTTGTGCTGTCCTGCCTCTGGGAAGAGCCTCTGGCACTGCTGGGCTGGGGGCCACGTCTGTGGCTCCCAAACCCACCCCCCTGAGGAGAGAGAATGGGGAGCACCTCTGACCCTCAGCCCTGTGGATGTGTCACCTGGGGACAGGGCAGGGAGGCTCCTCTGAGGGCAAGGACAGCTTGGTGTGGCAGTGAGGAGAGTCGTGGTTAACTGGGTTAATTATATTCATGTTGCTAGGAGCACGGTGAATTATGTTAATAGCAGCATCTGGGGAAATTACATCTTCATTAATTGGTCCTGATTGCTGTTTGGCAGATGCGAGATGTTTCTGACTTTAGCATGCAGGACAAAATTTATTGTAATCAGCACATGCAGTAAATGCACAAATACTGCTACCATGCCTTGCTAATCGACTTTCTGAAGAGGAAGGGATGATAAAGACCTGCATAGCCATCTCATCCTTGCTCTCCTGCCCCAGCCAGGACAGCCTTGTCTTCTACTGATTCCTGCTCTAGTGCTTCTTCTGACAGAGTTTGGAACATTGTTTTGAGTTAATAATGGCAATAATGTGGTTGACAGACACAGGAGAGCAGTCATGGGGCTGAGGATGCTTCTGTTGCTGTGTTGCACCCTGGAGTTGGCCTTGTTGTTCTCTGGCCTTGATCTGCCCACAAGGCTCCTCCTCATGGAAGTAACTTGGGGGCAATTGGGTCTATTCACATGCTTGGAGTCAAACGTGTTGGTGATTTGGAGACCTTTGATCCCGTCAGGTCCCCAGCAGGAAGAGAGGAGGCTCCCCCAGGCAAGGCTGGCCTCAGGGCACCACCCCTGGGTGGGAGATGGGGCTGCTGGTGTGTGAAGAGACGCCAGTCATGGCCAAAGCAGGGGTGTGCTACGTGCAGTCTGTGGTATCGATCTTTGCAACGCTGCAGCTTTCAGTCAAGGGAGCAGCAGCAGACAAGGAATAAACCACATTGCAATGAGCTATCACACCATGGCAGAAAGCTCCATTCTTAACCACGGTAGAGATCCTAATCCCTTTGGATAAACCCCCAAAGCTCCCAGCAAATGCAGAGGTAATACATTACCTCCCTGGGGAAGCACGGGCTGAAACTCAGGCGAGGCACCGAGTCCCTCATGAGGCTCATCTGGGGCCAGCAATAAGTTGTGTTATGGCTTCACTTGCTCTGCTTTTTTGCACACCACCATCTTTCATTTTAATAGTGGTTTTCCAGCCAGCTTTGTTAGGGTTGCTGCTAATTGGGCTGGATTCATGTGTCCCAGCAGGGCACAGGACAAGCCTTGCACTGCTCAGAAGGGAACGGTTTTACTGCCTGGTGCTTTCAATGGGCATAGCCCAGGTTTTGGGGAGCATAAGGAGGGGACGTGACAGGGGTGAGAGAGGAATTCAGGAACAATTTTAACTCTCTGCCTGCCCTTGAAGCTCCTAAGTACCCTCCCTGTGGCAATGATGGGACAGAGTGGCTCCACATGAGTCAAATATCTCCCAGGAAGATGAAAACCTGTTTTATAATCAACCTTTCTGATCTGGAAAGATGTGGGGCCATGTCTTTTGAAATTGGATTTAAAAGTTCTTCAGTGCTGAAAGTATCAGATAAAGACCTTCACAAAGTGGTTTTCATAGGTCACCATAAGGAATGAGAACTCATTGCTGGGACAATTCCACCAGAGCTTTGGAAGCAGCAAAGTTTGCACCCTCAAAATCCAGAGCTAGGTTTTACTGAGAATCTGTAACAGGTGCTGAGGGGGGAGCTGGCCGTGTCTTTTCCATCACACTGCCCCGTAAATGAATGCAAGGACCAGGACAGCTGTGATACATGTGAGATCTGGCTGCAAAGCAACGCTTCTGGCTTGTGGGACACACTTTTACCCACTCCAGGGCTCCCCAGGTCCCTCAGCATGAGGGCACTGGGAGGTCAGAGAGCTCCAGGGTTTCTGCTTGTGTTCTCTGAGCCTCCGAGAGACTCACAACAATCCTCTCCCCACTGCTGCTGCACAGCACTTGCCAGCCCTGTCCCCAATTCCCCTCAGTTCTCCCTGGAGCCCTGTGTGCTGTGGTCCTGCCAAACTGGCTGTTCCAAGGTGACCAGAACTTCCAGCTCCCTGTCACCCCACTAAGATGGACAAACCCCACTAATTAGATGGAGAAATTGATGTTTAGTGGGAGCATCCACTTGGGATGTCTGCAAAAACACAGCTCTGAAATGTGTGGCTCTTTAGTCAGAGATGCCATTATCCCACTGCCCCTTCAGCCAGTGTGGCAAAGTGTCTCCTCATCTTGCTGTGGGTCAGAACTCTTTGTCTGGAAGAACATGGTACAGGAGATCTAGGATCTTTTTCCTCCCCCATCCTCATGAACCAGATGGTAAAACCAGACCACTTGTTTGCAAAGGTCTTTCCCCATCAGCCGCCATTGTAATAACACTGGAAATGTCAGGAAACTCCCATGAGAGGGAGCCTGCTCATGCCAAACACCAAAACAGTTCATATTTGTAGCTGAGAAACACAGCAAGGAGCTTACTAGTTGGCAAACAGACTGAATTGTAGCACTGCTTTTATTTTAAAGGGCAATTAGCAAGTGGAAGGATTCTCTCTGCCTCTTCAATATGCCATGTTTGTTAGTTAAAAGCTCAATTTATGGTTAATGTTATATGATAACATATGTCACAGCTCTGCAGTTGAGCTGCTCTGTGGCATCAAGAAAACTGTGCCAGAGCAGAAGTCCTGAGGGAGGCAAATGTGGGCAATTGAGCTGTGAAATCCAATGGTACCCACCAAATGTAGTGGGGAGGTTTTCAGGAGAAAACCTAAACTCTGGAAGACGTAACTATTTGGGGTTTTCCCTTTCTGCTCACTTGAGAGCTGAGACTGTTAGACCTGGGTGAGGTTTCTGCAGATTCCTTTTAGTGAGGGTGGTGCTCAGGACCGGTGAGTAGCAATGTCAGACAGTCCAGGAGAGATAACCCCGGCTGGCCCATGAGCCACTCTGTAAACCTGGTGCTGGTGCAGGGAACACCCAGAGTCTCCACCAGGCAAGTGGAACAGCCTGGATGTGTGTGGGGAGATGAATGTGCTGCTCCATCCCGCTGCTTGGACTGGCCCCGGGCTGGAGCAAGGCTTTAACTCCAACACCAGGCACTGCAGTGTCCATGTCTCGCTGTTAACTCAGCTAAAGCAGAGATGACAAGCACGTCACCACTGTGACCACCCTAGTGATGGCTCCAGGCTATGATCTCAACTGCTGCCATGCCCACTGCTGACAGTGAGTGGGAAATACTCTTTCTAGGGAGAGAAAGTTTTCTATTAGCAGTTGCAGAGGGCTAGCACTGGGTTCCTGCTCTTCTTGGAGACAGACTGTCACCAGAGAGATCAGAAATCATTTATTTTTAACGCTATGAATATGTAGAAACTTGTCTGAGCTTTGCACGCAGTGGCCATGAATTTAGAAATGGCGTCAGGAATCGTGGCATTCAGCACCCTGCAAATCGGGTCAGAGCCATAAATTTCTCTTACTGGTGCACAAGCCATTTGCCATACGTGACTTTCTGAATTTGTGGTCATTTCTTTCTCTGCCCCTGTGTGCAGAGTGTATGACTGAGATTTTATATTGCACCTCTGAGACACAAAGTCCTTCTGGTGCTTTTGCCTTGCATCCTAAACAGCCTCACTTGCTCTTCTCCTCGTCCCCTTGGCTTAATGGCTTCTCACCACAGCCTGGCCCTTAAATCATGGGCTGCACCTGGACAGGCATAAACTGCAACTGTTCCCAGACAGAGAGGGTTTGATTGGAGTGGCGAGGGATGTGACTCTGAACACAGCTCAGCCTTGGGAGAATGCTGCTCCTACACTGAGCCCGAGGTGAGACTTCTGGCACAGGCACCAAAGGCAATGAGGGCAAGTCTTACAGAGACCCCTGACATGTTCAGTGAGCCTTTCCAAGGACAGTCCCTCGGCATACAGAGGGAGGGAATGTTCAGCGTGGATATTGTGGGGATATGTTAAGATGATCTGTGTGTTGGGAGGCAAGCTTAAGTTAAGCAAGTTCACACCGTGGGGACTGGAAGATGATGCTGCCATCCTCCTCCTCCACTTTACTGCCTGTGCTTCTCCTCCCCCACCTCTATCTGTTCTAGACATAAAATCTTTTTTATCGCAAGACTAGTTTTGCTCAGTGAATTAAAATGAAGCATTTGCAACCCCTCCTCCCCAGTGCAACTGCTCCCAGCAGCAGTGCTCTCCAGCTGGTCCCAGCCCGGGAAAGGCAAGCCCAGCAGCAGGACATGAGCAGGGTCTTGCTAAACCCAGCTCTGCTGAGATATGCCTGTGCCTCAAAATGGGTCTGCTCTGTTCCACAGACTGCTCCCTGTGAGCCTGGTGAATCACTAAAGGCAGCAGAGGCGACCAAGATGTTTCCTAACTGATTCTGAATCCCTCTGTCACAGCAGTGCCATCAAACAAACAGGAACTGTATCAACAGGATTGTTTATTAAATTCTGGTCTGGTTGCAAGGGGGCAACCCCACTGAGACCCTTTGGTGTAGAAACATGAAACAAACCCCGTGGATTTTCTCACGTTGCTGAGAATTGTATCTCGCCTGCAGGTTGCCCTTGAGGATCATACACAGGTGTTATCAGGGTCTGAGCCCAATTACAAGGGCAGAGCAGGACACTGGAAACTGCACATTTGTGGGTTGCAGATGGAGCTCGTGTGGCCTCTGCTACTAACTGAGAGCCACTCTTCAAAGCCAGGGTCTCCAGCAAACTACATATACAGCTCTGTTTCCATCACAGTAAGGTTTCTGTGCTTGTTAAATGTGAACCTTTGAGCCTTTTCAACTTAATCCTCTTCCAAGTGTATTAGGTTTTTGCAGAGATTTTTGAAATGGCAAGGTTTCCTGAATTTCTGATCTGTTGGTGCGTAACCCTTACCATAATTCGGGGCCCTGCCAACCTGCAATCTGAATAAAAGCAGCAAGAAAGCACCTTTGCTATCAGGATTTTTCAACTGTAAATTGGTGGGAGTTGATCTTTGTGAAAACAGCACTAGCTTCATGTATTTAGCAGGGAACACACATCAAGCAAAGGAAATACCAGCTGCAGGGCTGGTGGTGCAGGGTTATGGATATGGGAACAGGCTGATGATAGAAACTGGTTTGTTGGTCTCTAGCAGACACAAGCAAAGAGACATTTTGAAAGCAAAGGTTTCACAGGAGCTGTCCCTGAAGCTGTCTCTTGAAACTGTGGTTAGGGAAAATGCCTCTCTGTTGCCACCACAAACAGAAACCAGAGGAGGTGAGAGCATCCTGGAAGATGCCAGCAGCTTTCTTCCCGGGTTTTGTTCAAGCCTCCATGCATAGTTCAGAGTTAACAAACCTTCTTGCCTGTATTTCATGTTCCCTAACTTTTCAATCAAAGAACAACCCAGCCTTTGAAAACAAATCCAAGGACTATTATCCTTTGAAGAAAGGATGATCTTGTTCAGCAACCATTTACAACCAAAAAAAAAAAATTACATTTTGATTGTTATGGTAAAGAGAAGGACAGAGGTAAAAAGTCATAGCTGTTTTGCTTTGTTCCTTAGAGATAAGGGACTGTGCACATCTGGCTTTAAATAAATAATAACAGCAACTTCCCAAAGGCCTTTAATCTCCCAGCTTCAAGAGTTTCTGAACTAGCTAAAGGTTACTTTCTTGCTAAGGGCTTTTGTCTCACTCCAACCTAGATCTTTGTGACAAAACTGAAGTTATTTAGTGGAAGGGAGGAAGGATGCATTAGTGAGTGCATTGTTTCTTGGCTGAGGTTTAGGTTTACTTGAATTTATTACTTCTAATGTAATCAACTGATTGCTTACTGACCATTTTATTTTAAACATGGTCAAGGACTGCAGTCTACAGTCAGTCAATCTGTCTGCTCCCACCCCTCTATGTGACCATGTCCCAGCATTCCCACTGTTGTCTATCATCAAGCCATATTTGTTTCCCAGCTCAGAGCTGTAGAACACTGTGAAGATCCCACCTGCACAGCACGGTGGGAGTGAGACTGTGTGTGCTCTCTCTTGTTCATAACACTGAGCAGCTCCCTGACTACACACACCTTTCTCTTCTCAGCCATCACTAACCAGCTATTCTTCTTTCAGCTCAACTTCAACCTGCACTTAACCATTAACTCTGTCTATCTGTACCTAAAAATTATTTGAAATGGAACATTCAATTATTACAGATCTTAAACATGCTGAACAAGGCTGCTGTTTGATTTCTGTTTCAGAAATGATAAAGCACTCCAGCATCACACTCTTGCTCTCTCCAGCAGCAGCTGAGCCACTAAACTGATGACACGAGGATTAACCAGACAGTCTAGCAAGTCATTGGTAGAAAGGGCTGTTTGTGGGGTGCATGAACTGCAGTCTGAACCCATTTGATGTGCAGCTGTCTCACAGTCATTGCTCATTAGCAATCTCTTCCTCTTGCAGTGTAAGTTTCCAAAATGCTCTCCTTCATTTTCATGGAGATCTCTGCTGTCACTTTCAACTGCAACTGCACCCATCACGTTTGTTTTGTGAGACTGTGGTAAAACCTGAATAAGATGAGGCCCAAAAGGTACTTTCTGCAGCTCTTCTGCCTTGGTTGTTGCACAGTCCTGGGTTAGTAATGTGCAGCCCCCTGGTTCACAGCCAACTTCCCTTCTCTTCCTCTTGCATGAGGTGTTTGTCTTCTGCTCTGCACCAGTGCTGCTGGAATGTGCCTGCCCTGACACACTTGTCTCCTGACACTTGAGATAGGCAGACACTGCTTCATTCAGGTACTGAAGATTGATTTCATGGGATGTTGCCTCAACCTAAGAAAACACCCAGAATACATTCAGTTAAAAGCAGACATGTTTCAATTCAGCCTTGCGTGATTATCTTCCATGAATTACTTTTGCTATGTGAAGGGACGGAACTTTAAAATTCTTTTTCTCAAAGCAGCATAAAGACTCAGGGGGAGCTAAGCAAAATGCCATTAATTCTTTGTTATTGCTGCTATAATGGGAGCAGTAGAGGGCTTACCTCCGTGGGATTTAGCCAGAGATCTCCATCACTGGGCTTTTCTGCTGATTTTATGGCGCATACCAGCATTCGAGTTATTGCCTCTTCTACACGGGCTTCATGATCTACATCCTGCCTCAAGAGAACAGAAGATTTTAGGAGATAGATTCGCTCACGATTCTCTGCAGAAAGCTGAAAGATCTTAGGAAGAACATGGATGGCCTTAGTTTGAAAGCCACATTCATGTATGTGAAGTCAGTGAAAAGTTTCAGACTCTCTTCCTGTGTACAGCCCCCACACGGGTGACAGCACAGGCTTTGGTGTGGCTGCTCATCTGAAAAAGGATTTGCAAAAAATAGTATGTGCATATAATCTTTTCCCTTATTAGTGTTTTGTTAATTTAATCTGGTGCTTGAAATTACAGTGCAATATTAGCATTTAATTAATGTATGCATTTAAACAGCTCTTTAGGACTAGAAGAGCCATATAAGTACATAGCACATTTTTATATCTACATATTATGTCTAATTTAAGTAATTAAAACACACAGGATGTTACAGCAAGGCAGCAGCTATCTAGGGGCCATGCAAGCACAAAAGTGAGTATTAAGGAAATTTAGGAAATATTTTATCATGTAACAGCAGCTGACAAACTGCTGCACTTTTGAACATCACCAGAAGGAAAACCATGTTTCCTCTGAAAGCTCTCCTGCAAAACTAAAAACTAACTTGATAACAGGCTCTTTGTTTCAGGCCTTCACTTCCTGCCTCATTCCCCTTGGACAGCTGGATACTAACTAGGTTAGGATAGCAGAACAACTATAGGATCTTTTTTAGCTTTCTGTCCCGTTTGAGCTTCTTGTACATGGAAGGGAAGGGTATGTGGAAGGAAAGGTAGATTCTCCTAACTGGACGGGTGGTTTGGTTATCTCAATGACAAGTACCTAGAAGTGGATACATAAATTTGCTTTAATTGAGATGCTTAGATTTATTAGTTTGGAGGAAAGATGCAACCTGGTCAACCCACAGCCCTAATCAGTCTAACAGTGGATCCAGGGAACCTGTCAAGCAAACCACACATCTGGCTAGTACGAGTGCTGAAGGCAGCAGTTTGTCCTGGAACCCTAAGCAGAATTTGGGATAGAAGCAGGGGGAAGTGCTCTTGGCATTTTGTGGCTTTGGATGCTTGTCTTTTTAATGGCCTTGTGTAAAAAGCCACCAAAATACAGAGTTTGGTATCTACATGTGGAAATTATTTAAAATGTTGCATTCTTGATATTCATCCTGGCCTGCTGGATAACAGGGCTGTACTGATTGCATGACAGTATGTTAGAAAGCAAGGAATACTTTTGGGTAGCTCACATCCAGCTGAAAACAAATTAAATTTCTACTCTAACTCTTGCCAATATAATTAATGGTTTCACTGGGACTGTAATTGTTGGTGTGATTCACATCTGTCAATATGAAAGCAGCTGGTAACAGCTGCGAGCAAGAACTGCTTGGTTTGGTAATGGAAATGTTCTCAGAATTGTCCTTTAGAATCCATGTCAGAATTTATTTTTATAGATGGATTGCCCAACACCTAACAAACAATGCCACATCATCAGCTGCAGGGATGATTTCTGTAAGGAACTTTCACCTGGGCTGCAATAGCCACACTTGCTTAGGGCAGATACCAACATTTGGGGTGTGTCACTCATTAGCAAGATCCAGCAAACACTGCTCTGGTTATGATGCCACACAAGCACTGACTCTCACTGTCACCAAACAGGATCTTGGTGACTTCTGCAAGACCTCTGTGAGAGGAAAGGCCATAGAGTTTTGCTCCATTGGTTTGTTTTCCTTGCAACATGTACCGGCTAGAAATGCTCAGGCCCCACCCCAGCACCTGGGAGCCTCCAGCCAAGCTGATCCCATCACGGCCTGCTCCTCCAGAGGGGGACAACTTGTGAGGCACAGCTTAGGGCACAAGTGTGTGTGGTGACATCAGAGCCTTTCCAAGCCCAGGGCACACAGCCAGTTCCTCTGAATTACCTCAAAGGCTTAAATTCAAGGCAGGCTTAAGTGGCTGCTCTACAATATAGTTGGTGCTTTCTCTGGCAGTGGAAACAGCCTGACTGCACTTAGGGCTATGTAAGAGCCTGGTCTGGGCTGTCAGCCTGCTGTCCTTGCTAAATACATAAGTTTCATCTGGAAAATTTCTCCATGAGGGAAACACTCGAGTTCCTTTGCTCTGCAAATGCTTGGTTTGATGTTGGTATGAGAACTGCATCGTGTGGTCTTGGAACAGCAGCTGAATTCATGTGTTCTTTCCCCTGCAGATTTCCAGTCTAATATAGCTTTTAGAAGTAGAAAAAAAAAAAGCCAATGGGTATTTTAGTGAGGCAGCTTTCACAGGCCATTTCAAAAATTTAATATTAACCTAGGATTAATAATAAAGTAATTTGAATCAGAAAACCTTCTGGAGTATTGAGATGATCTAGTGGAATATGTCCCTGCTCACTGCAGGGTGGTTGCACTAGACAACCTTTAAAGGTCCCTTCCAACCCAAACTATTCCATGATTCTATGATATCCCTGGAACCATCCCATATATACTGGTTAACATGAGCAAGAAGAATCAAAGCCTGCGGAGAAGAAAATTAAATACTTGAGGAAATCCAACTTCAGGCAAATCAAAACTATCACAGAGGAATGAAAATTCAAAAATCCTCTTCCCCTCCCTTCCCATCACATTAATCTGATTTAAATTCTAATTTAGCTTTGCACATAAGCTTGTCCTTGAGGTGAAGTTGATGGTTTTTTGTTCTCTATTCAGCACAAAGCTGGCTAGACCTTACGAAACTGGACATGAAACGCTTAGCTTGTGTTAATTGTTTACCTGATTGAAGTAAACTTGAAAGGGGATTTCTGCTGAACTGGGGCTTCAGGTCTGGAACCTTGAAAGGTTCTTCCAGGAAAAAATGTATCCATAAGGGCTCTTCCCTCCCCAGCCTCTCAACACAACACACCCAATAGGACTGAACCTGGCAGCCAAGGGACAGAAATCCCTTGGAAGTGCTACATCCCCATGACATTAAAAGGAAAATACCAGTTCAATCCAAGAGTTTATGCTGACAGTGACAGGATCAATGGACTCCACATAGTGCCACCAGTGCCTTGGAACGAGCAGGACCTGGAATTGGAGACATTACATTAGGGTACAAGCAGAAGCCTGAAGAAAGATAAGGTGTTTTAATTTAGGTGATGTGGGGTGCAGAGATAGAACTGAGGCAAGGACACAGGGGTGAAGGGTGATATTCATTTATCTCTTTTAAAGAGCCTTTTCTCAAGACTTAAATGCCCACTCTATCAGTACTATCACATAAGAAATGGACATGATCCAGGACTACCTTTCATCCAAACTCCTTCCCATATGGTCCCAAGGAGGACTATAATCTTTAACTGCTGTAGGTAAGCAAAGTCCAGCAGTACAGAGGGGTGCAGCTGGTGTTGCAGTACATCAGCACTTTAGAGAGAGTCTCATCCAAGCAGGAATTCTTTTGTAGACCCTCCAACTGAGCAGACTTCCCAGTTCCTTTAGGACTGCCAGCTGGTTTCTCCAAAAAGCAGGTATCCCTATGCTCATCTAGGTGACTAGGTGACAAAACATAGCTTTAATTCTGGTAAATAATCACCAGTATTAAATTTGTCACTTTTAGTAGACAGGCTTTTAAAAGAAAATATCATGGTTTCTGGGACAATCTAGTTTAGATCAGAGCTTTATAACAATATCAGGATGATAGCTGTGACATAAAATTGATTTCAACCCATGGTTTTTATGGTACAAGATATTGATGTTGTTTTGATGATAGAGGACAAGCTTTGCAGATTACTGAACATTAGATTAACATGGAGCTATCAAGAAAAGCATGGAAGATATTTTTTGACAAGTTACAAAAATGGTCAGAGACAGATAAAAATATACACTTCACAATGGAGAAAATGAAGCAATGATCTGTATCTGAATTGCAGACAATTCTTTCTCTTGGTAGACACAAATTACTTAGAAGAATGTTCTGCTACCCAGATAGCCCTGTGCTTCATTATATCAAAACACAGCTAATGAGAAAATGTCTGTGGAGGAAACAATGGCACCAGTCCTGCAAACACTTACAGGACACTTGGAACACTCTCATTTTTTGGGCCAGATGACAAAATGTTCTCCACAGGCTTCAATTTAAGTCAAACAAAAAAAAGCACTGGCTCTCCAAAGGTCAAAAACATTTGGAAATTATTCTTTTATCTGGTACAGCATACAGAACAGAAAAGGAAGTCAGTCAGTGGAGAGTCATTATTTTAAAAATATCACTAGTTAGTCCTGACATATACGTGTATGAAACCCTACAGACTGCAGCCAAAACACGTTTTCTACACTGAACAAGTTTCAAAATTTTGTTTTTATCACTGAAACATCCACTTTAAATGAACAGTGCAGTTGCATTAACAGCAATGGGTTTATTTGTAAGGAAGTGTTCGCCTAAGTTTCACTGTCTGCAAAATCATCCAACCCACCCCCCAAATGCTCATCTGCTCTATAGGGGATCTTACACTGAATGCTGCTAAAGAATCTGGGTGCCCTCCAAGTGACTGGGTGTAATGAGGAACCCTGGAAAACTCTGTTTTACAGCAGAAGAAAGCAGAGCTCCCGTAAGCAACAACGGGATCCTTCCTGTGAGACTTGTGTGGGAACAGTGAGCTTCCAACATGCTGAAGAAGGGGATGAAGACACTGGGGAATTGGTGCAGAGGGACTGCAAGGGAACAAGAGCAAGAGACAAATTCAGGGAAGTGTATAAATGTTTCAGTAAGAGATGCTGCCTGGAAAACCAAGATGGAAATTAGTCATGGAACGTGCTGGCTCCACACGACTCACATGCAAAGCAGAGACAGAATTGCTTTGGAGAGAGGAGGTACAGCCAGGAGGAAAATACAATCCCCCCAACTTGTCCTGTGTTTTCAAACCAAAGAGGAGGAACTTGGTCCTTTAGAGACTAATCAGATTTCCCTTGCCAGCAGGTTAAGGGTAATAACTGCAAAACCGTGTCTTTCTGCAGCTGGCACTGTTTGCTGATGCAATTTATAGAAGACCTACAGAGCTGTGACTCGAATAGGCAAAAGAGGTTCCATAACGACACTTGCTCTCCCTCTTTTATTGCTGAACAAGCTTATGCTTGTTAAAATAAGGATTTATAGCAACAAGAAGTTTGAAAATTATCAAAAAGCAAAAGGACTAAAACTTTAAGGAAGAAAAGGTAATAATAAAAGGTAATAAAAACAAAAAAAATACAGCTGGCAAGGGAGCAGAACTAACAAAAGACCGAAAAAAAAATGCCACCAGAAAGAGGTAGGATTCTTCTACATTTACAAACTAGTATTCTTCTAGATTTTCAACTTAGAAGCAAATACACCCACAACAAAATGAAAACAAACAAAAAACCCACCACCGCTGCCTCTAACGATCAATTCCATCAATTCCACAATAAAATAAAGCAGACTTCCATATGTTTATGAATATGGGACACAGATTTAGCTACATTCCTATAGGAAATGTGAAAGTAAGCCACAGTGAAACAACATACACACATGCAGCAAACATTTTACAGGGAAAATGTAAATTTCAGTAGCAAAACAGAACTACTCCAAGCTAAGAGATAATCTTGTGCTTGCCTGCTTTCTACAGAACATATCTAACTTTATTTGTGCTGGGAAGATACTGATCTAAACAGTAACCAATCAGATAATTTTAATATTTAGGCTAGTGACAGCCAAATATAGCAAATGAAGTTAAAGTAGGACAGAAATCCCAGAAAAGATAAAATGAAATGCTGTAATGGGAGGAAAGAAACCAAAGGAACAGTTGGGAGAGCAAGTGGAGCAATGCTGAAGACTTGTAGGGCACAGAGAACAGAGCAGGTTTGAATTCTCAGTGGACATGATTAACTTGATACAGTGCAAAGGTAGGGCAAAGGTGGAATTGCTTCAAAAAGAGAGCATACCCTGAAGTGAAATATTACACCAAGAAATTTCTGCTCATTAGAAAAAGATGTTTAGGTAAATGCACACAAAAAGGAAGCCAGTGTGATGGGAAGATAAAGACATGGGGCTACAGGGGGACCCAAGGAAATCCCAGAAGTGTTTGCAACCATGGAAATGGAAAATAAAATGAAATAAAATGAAATAGATGCAGGCATAGTCAATTCTGTGGGAACACCACCTGAGGACTCTGTGTGAGCACTGCTGCCCCAGCCTCTGCCTCATCCTAGCTGGTGCCTGGCTGCCCTGGTGCTTGGAAAGTGCTTCTCATCCTGCCTTCCTCCTCCCTCCTGGTGTCTTCCCAGCTACTGAAACGGAGCTCCAAGGGCCACTGGAATCAGAAATATGGGCACAGCCCTGGGGAAAAGCACAGTGAAAAGGGAGGGAGTGGGGCTGTATCAGGCCATGTCCATAGTGACCCAGGTGAGAGAATGAGGGAAGCTCAGGGAAGAGGTGGAGAAATAGTCAGGAACTTGCAGCTTTGACCTTTGGTCTGACTGGCTTTTGGGGCATTCATGGGGTTCTCCATATGTGTTGCAGGTTGAACAGTGCTTTTATTACCAATCCTAGCATAAATTCAGCTCCTGGACTCTTCTGCTTCTTCTGTGATGCAGATGATAGTTCTGGTGTCTTGAGGTTGGGTTGGGCTGTCTGCCTTCTCTATGGGGTGACTTGGGGCCAGCTCTACAGTCTCCCACATGAAAACTCTTTATTCCTTCCCCAGAACAGAATTATCAGCTATCTACTATGCATAATGCTGTGGCCAACTCTGAATTCTCTTTTACTAAAATCACTTAAACTCTTCTCCAAAAAAGTAGGATTTTTTACTGTAACCTCTTTTAAAAAGTCTTTTGTATACTTTGAGCTGGAATATTACACTGCCTTTGAATTATTGCATTTTTTTGGTATCAGTTATATTCTTCTTGGCTATTCAGACTGTCTGTTCTGCAATTCCCCACTTTAAGCCCAATCTGATGTTCTCACACCCTTTCTTTAAAGGCAGCACACAGGGAAATCCCTCTCTGACTTCATGAAGATTTCTTCTTGCTCAGGGCTGGGTTAGAGGTCAGAGGTTTGCCCACACTGTTGGGAGCTCTGGTGCTGAGCAGGATCCCATGGTGTGTTAGATTCTGCAGCAGGAGGACAGAAAGAGAAAATCCTGCAGCTAAACACAGGATTGAGTGACAACTGTATTTGTGGACACACAAATGTGTTTCTTTAGACTTTGAGAAGCAGATAAGCAGAAGTAGGGGAGGGGAGCTTCTGAGCAGCAGACCATGGTGAGAACCAGCAAGCAGTAATGTTGATCTTTTTCTACAATCGTTTTTTCCCATCCAGTGACAATATTTTTCAAAGCCAGAGGGGGAGCATCCTTCTCAGACTCCATGTGCCTCTTAGACTAGCTCAGTTAGGCCTTTCCTTGGCTTCTGCACTGCAGCTCCTCTGGCTCCAGGCTGCACTGGCGCACAGGGCCAGGACACAGGGCAGGCGAGCGCTGCCTCTAACAGCACCTGGGGTAGCATGAGCGGGAATGGGATTGGTCATGGGAGCCCAGGGTGCCAGCTGCTTGCTCTCCATTAGGAGGGCAGGTGTGTGGAGCCCGTATGTGTCTACCGTCAGATAAACTCAGATGTACTTTCTAGTCTTTCTACCATTGTCTAGTTATGTGGCTATGGATTAACAGGGAGATGGATTAAGAGCAATTACATTAGTGAGCAGGAAGGAAGCCAGAAACCAGTGAGAAGTGGGGCAGAGGAAAGAATGATCAATGATTTTATACTTGTACAGCATCTCAGTTTTTTGTAGCCTTTTCAGGTGGTGTTCATCTCTCCTATTTTTAATCATCAAAAAAGTTAAGCATCTATGTGCGTAGGCTCCTTCTATAGCCTGTGCTGAAGGACAAGGTGGAATGAATATTCCTGCAGGACTGTAATTGTGTAAGACAGGAAGGATGCACTGCCTTGTTCAGGTGCCAGGTGCCACTGATGGCAGATAGGACACCTGTCCTGAACAGGGTTTAAGCTGAGGATGACAGATCCCTAACTCTCATATCACTTGTCCCAGAGTGTTGGTAGAAGATACTAAGACAGTTAAGTTTTGTCCCATTTGTGGTCTTTTAGGGAGTATTTGTATATTTGAGAAAAGAGTCAAGGTGTTACTAGAAATGCTGCTCCATACTTAGTCCTCAGTCTTGCAACCATCACATAGGTGACCAGGTCCAAACATTTAGAAAGAACCCTACATTTGTATGAGACAACTTGAGTTTGTAACCTTGTGGATATAGTGATGCACTGCTGCAAGCCCTTCAACTACTCAGCTGCCTATTTGAATAAGCTTGACATCTAAATGTTTTCATAATTTGTTTCAAAACAGATACTAATGTATAACCAGAAGTTCTGTTAAGACCTCTGTCGAAATGCCGCTGACTGCCATTGGTCAGGTACAGGATGAAACCTTAAAAAACCTAAAGTCTCACTCAGTTACCAAAATTCACCTCTGAACAATACAGTGGAAGGGCACAAAGGATCTAACTGAAGTACACTCTGTGCACTGGCACAGTGTTACATGAAGGAATTCTGCTTTCAGGCAGATGGTGTAGAAAAATGGCTGGTAGCAAACATCAACCAGAAGGTGGCATTAGACACATTAAGTTTTTGATATTCAAAGCTGCACTCACCCTACATGCAGCTGCTCTCCTGAATACCTAAGAACACCTCTGTCTTTGTTTTTTCAGCCCTTTATTGTTACAATAATCTAAAATGCTCTGCATACCCTCTGGGAATGAGTGGAGATGCTACATATTATCACAAAATAAAGATGCCTACAAATTCTTCAGTAATTGGGCTAATTCTATGTGAAAACCACTGTTAAGCACATATCAAGACTTTATTTAGGAATCCTCTCCCTTGTTAATAAAGGAGTTTTTCTAGGTCATTCCTTTCCTCTGCATCAAATGGCAGCACTTCCCAGCCACTTGCCCCATAAGCTTCAGGATGAGATGCCGGCAAGCACCACACAGAAGGCACTGATAAAATGGATGAAGGCAACACCTCACTGCTCCATCACTGCTTCTACATTACTTTCCCCCCCAAGAAATCCAAACAGTATCTCCTTCATGGCAATGCAGACAAATTGCATTACTGAGCTGGCTCAAGATCTTTATTCCTAGCAAGATTAATTTGTAATTGCTTTAAGCCTAATTAAAATTAAGATCATATTAAAGGTTCACTACTACACTTGATCATCGCAAAGGAGATTATAAATTCAAATAGTATTGGGGATCAGGGATAATGCAGCGCTGAATGGATGTGGCA
This sequence comes from Corvus brachyrhynchos, assembly GCF_000691975.1. Lineage (NCBI taxonomy): Eukaryota > Metazoa > Chordata > Aves > Passeriformes > Corvidae > Corvus > Corvus brachyrhynchos. The sequence continues at coordinate 8,739,534 of NW_008239283.1, read as the reverse complement.
TTTTTATCAACAGTAAAAATTTGTTCTTTGTGCTTTAAATTACTGACTGCTGCAACCTTACAAAGTGCTGAATGTGAAACTGATGTTTTGCTTTAGGAGTATGAGCTAATGTAGTGCAAACAGTGAAGGCTGATCACAGATTCCCCATTTGCATCTATACCAACTGCAGAGCATACACTTCCAGTTGATGGGTATCATCCTCTTTTTGGAAGCTACTATCCTGCCCCACTCTGCCTCCTCAAAATTAACTTGATTAGCAAAAATCCATTCTTTAAATTGTTGAAGGCAGCTGGGTTTGCCAGTTAGGGACAGGGGAATGCTTGTACACGTTGTTGAGCTGGTAGGTCAGAACAGGTGACAATATCTAGTAGGAGAATGGCAAAAGGGCTCCAGAAGCAGCAACTCCACTGTCAGAACAATGACCATGGCAAGGTTCCTTCGGAAGGGCCTGACAGTTTGAGATGCGCAGCAGTGCGCTACAAGGACATGCACGGCTGAACAAATGAAAAAGGGTAATTCAGACTCCAAATACAGACCTTGTTGATTAAATAAAGAAGGGCACTATTTACAGCAGGAGACTGGGAATCATGAGTCCTGAGCCCTGCTCTCACTCTGCTGCTGACTGCCTGTGTGACCGTAAGCCAGACACTTAGAGTTGAACCTTCTCAGTAAAACAGGATTAATATCCTCACAGCCCTGTAAAGCACCATGAAACCTCTGGATGGTGTGCACTCTAAATGCAGGTATCATCATTAAAGTATTTATTAAAGCAACACATGAAGGCTATTCACTATATGAGTTCCTTTGTTAGCTCTATATACTCATTAACCAAATACATTTTGTGGAACATACTGCTGCCAGAGTAGACAGGTCAGAGTTCAAGAAAGTTCTGAAGTAGATAAATTTGAGGTGGTTGCAAGAAAGGTGGTTCAGGAATGGAATCAGGCAGCTGATTGAACTAGCTCTCTAAATGTCTGCAGTTTTTGTACAAAAAATTCTGGGCAAATAACTGTCAGCAGAGAAAGTTCCTGTGCTGAGAGAAATCGATGAAGTCTGAATGTGGAGTAAAGGAAGAGGAAAGTTCCACAGACAATTTGTTAAGATTTCCTAGCCCTTAATTAGCCAGTTAAATAGAATATTAAGTAATGTAAAGCTCGTATATAAATGGTACCTGTCCTGGACTGAGTGTAACAACATGGGCTGTTGAGTTCCTAAACTCGGGAAAGCGTTTCAGATCAGGGTTGGCAATGTTGACTTTGCTGAATATGCTGGATTCCTCATAAGGGATCCTGGTAGGATAAAGGAAACTGGTATCACCAGGTGGGAAGAGGTGCCATCTCTTCCTGAAAATAGAGAGAAGATAAAAATGTATTCAGTGCATGTCACTTGCAGCAAAGAACTAAAGGCAGTAGCAAGGTTTTCAATAAAACATAAATGTGCCTCGCTGTGTGAATCTCCTACGCAGTGAGAACACAGCCAGTGCTTACAGGCTGTCTCCTGAAAGTGTTTTTAAAATATTCCACTTTTTAATTTTTTAACTGAAAAGATTTACAGCTTCTCACCAATCATTTTTAAAAGGCAGATAAAATAAAATTTAAAAAAACTCTCCCATCTGGTTTCTCCTTCCTCCTTTTAACATACAGCATTTACAGATGCTCAGAGCATTAAAAATTGCTCTATAAACTAGAGGAAATAGTTTTGTTACAGACAATGTATTTTTGTTCACTGAATAAAAAGCTTTCAAAATCTGTATTTGTTTTGAAAGGAGAGCATTGTGTGCTTAGGATGGCAACAGTAAAAGGGTATAGGCATTATCTTCTGTTTCCTGCAGTACTTACATGGCTGTTAGTCATGAACCCCCATTCTTAGTAAAAATCATGCCAAAGATGGCATAAATAAAAACCAGACACATCCCTAGACAAAAGCATCCTTAAACATCTGTATTTTTTTGTCAGTTCCACATGATGAAAATGTGGCTTCTTGTGCATTTAAGGACTTACTGGTGTGACTAAATGCCAGATGGAGCAGGACAGGGTTGTTCTGCTCATGAGGGCACTCATATGCCAGGTTGCTCTCTGCATGCCTGAAGAAGCACATGAATGCACCACAGTGCAAGGCCAAGCAGAGCTGAGACCAGACTTTGTCCTCAGGAGCTAATGTCTCTATTTCACTTACGCAGACCAGATCAAAGAGAAAAAAAAGAATATGGAAGAACTGGTGGTGCCAGTTTTATGGGTATTATAAATTAAATATCTTAGCAAGTACATATGGTATTCAGAAATATAAGTTTTATGTGGCAGTACTTTAAGTGATAGAAATAACCAGGAGGAATACACAAAGAGAGAATTTATTACATTTAAGAGGTGCCAGACAAATAGTACAACATGACCACGGTAAAAAAAAAAGTAAAGGCAGCACTTTACAGCACAGCTGTGTAGCTCTTCTCTTTGGTTTGGACTCTAGCAAGGGCTTTTCTTTGTGTCCTTTCCCTTGGCACTCACTTCTTGCATTTTGTCTACTGCTTCTGGTTGTCAGTTCTAAGTCACGGATCTGAAAATGGGAGCAAAGCAACCAAATGGCACAAAACCAGAAGAGACAGGAACAGAAGAGATAGGAATAGCAGGATAGTCAGAACTACAGAGACCAGCACAGATGCAAGTGCCATAGGCTGCTGATATTTCTTGGTAAATACCAAAGCAACTGCTGGATGCAAGCACAAAACCACTTCTCCCAAAATGCAAGCCTTATTGCACTTTATTTTGCCCTCCAAGCTAGATCCTCTGAGGGGGCAGAGAACGACTAGATTAGGAGGCTCAGGGTTAATCCTGCAGGCTCACAATGAAGCAATATCATAAAGCAAAAAATTAAGAACCCTGAGGGATGCAAGGAGGAAATTCAAGATAGCAACAAAGGGCTAAGGAGTTGTCCCTGGCTTTCCTGCAAAGGCAAATCTATTTAAGTTTAGCATAAGCTCATATTCTGTTACAAAGCCTGTCTTGTTGGTGAGTCTCGAAAGGGAATCTTTCTGCTCTGAAGAAGCACAGGATTCACAAGCTTGTGGAAGTGTGCAATCTATTTAAAGGCTTTGTTCTGAAGAGGAAAACAACTTTTGTCTTTTCAGGCTGTGCAAAGGCTTTGGATTTCTTTCCCTGAGAGGAGCAAGGATTTTGCTCTACTTGAGGGGGAGGAAGTGCCTTGGAAAGGTGGACAAAACTGCTACGTGATGCTGGAACTCTGGCTCGCGTTCAGCATCTGAAGGTAGAGATCAAAGAGGCTTGGCAGGTATTGCGTCTGCTACATCACTGTACTTATTTAGTACACCCAGTATTTAAGTGGATCCTTAGAAGATATTTAGGCATTTAAGTCTCATGGTTTTCAATGAGATTTCTGGCTCCTGAACACACTGAAGTGTCTGGACTTCAATGCACAATGCTTACTGATGTGATCTGAAGTCTACAGTACTGGCTGCAGCACAGCAGTGCTGAGGGAGGCTTCCAGAGTGTCTCTGCTGCAGATCCACCCAAGGACCTCAAAGCTGTTTACAAACATGAATGAAAACCCTAAAGAGAGTTACCCTTCTTAGGGGTAAGATGATGAGCAATTCATTTACCTCAGGCCTTAAAGCCAGTCAGCATGTGGCACTGCCCAGTTAGAAGGCAACACATCTGACTTCCAATCCTGCACTTTAATCACACCACCACCACCACCACCACCATGATTTTACTGTTCTATAAAATGTCAGAGTAATTAATTCCATTGAAAATCCACTAGCAAATTACTCCCACTCTATACTATCAAACCTAAAAAGGGTGTGCAACTTGTTCTGTTACTCTAGCACTACTCTAGCAATAATAGATAACAACCCAAAAACAAAAAAACAAACACCAGCCCTGAGGCCAATATGCAAGGAAAGGAGAAAAAAAAAATAGAAAAAAAAAAGAAGGCATGCAAACAGGAAGAAAGATACAGCAACAGCCACATGCTCCCAAATGAGTTTGGAGCCTCAAATGTCCCTTTCAACTTTGCTCACAGCTAGTTGCTTCCATCCTGATGGTCCCCTTTTAAATTAATTCTAGCAGGCTATTAGAGGCTCTTGCACAGAGAATATTGTAAAAGTCTAAAGTAGTTTATTTCTATTTTGTTTTGGGGCTTTTTATTTTTAACTCTTTTATCTCCTAATTCCAAATTCCTGAATTCATAACTACTTGGAAGATTAAAGTGATTATAATTGGACCACATAACACACAGACCAGAAAATAAAATTGTGTTAACTCCATGACCCAGTCAAACCAATGCCCTGAAGTTCTGCCATTTCCTGTAGAGCAGTTATGATGGTCTTCAATCATCAAGAACTCAGAAAACTAAAATAATAAGGACCTAGAATTAATACTACAAAAATCCAAAACTAACTTCATGCACAGTATCAAGTTAGTATATCTCCCCTGTATTTGCTGTACATATGTGCACTTGTTACCTTCCTTGTACTTGCAATACTAAATTGCAGCCGTAGGAGTCCAAATGGCAGGGGGTGTTTGCTCCTTCAGAACCAATCCACAGTGTGCTCTCTTTTCCACTTCTTCCAGGAAAACCAAAGTCAGACCACCTTACATCCTACAGCAACAAAGAAGTTATTTATGTGAGCTGTTGAACTGATTCCCATCCTATCCTTAGTTCTGAAAGTCTCCTGTCTTCTTCCACTGCTCAGTCACTCTTTATCCACTGCAGCTGTTTTTCCTTGGTTGGGTTCTAGAGCATGCATAGTCTGTTCCCCTTCCTCCAAAATTCTCATCCCCGCCTTTCATATCACTGAACTTACTCCTTTGCTCTACAGAAGTACTGCCAAATTCTCATGGCCACATGGGGCTTCTTTTTCTTTTCAAACACTCTTTTTTATCTTTCTCCACTCTTAACCATCCACCCAAGCTCAGGATTGCTTTTAGAAAAATTCTTATATATGGCATTTAAAAAGAGAATGAAAGGAAAGAAGAAAAATCCCTATTTCCTTTTCAAACAATTGATAATGCATGTGGAATTTTTGCTCTCTCTTTGCTTCTATCTCAGCTTTCTCCACATAGCCTGGGAACACAGAATTTACCCCATCTGTGACCCAGTGTTATGCTGGGATTTTGAAGTTTCTATTATTTAATGGGCACATTTGCAACTGCAAAGGCAGTGAGCTTAAAACAACTCGATGACAGGGTGAGAAAGGGCAGAACAGGTGTGCATGTATTATGAACACAGTCCTGGATCTTCCCAGTCCATTGATCCTCCCACAAGCAATCCCTTGGGGATGACAGCTGGAAAGAGGCACAGTGAGATATTTTTCAGACAGTCCAAGGGTTTTGCAGAATGGTTCTGTATAGCTTGGATAAAGCTTTTCCCCCATGTATCTACAGCTCATCCTGCCACCTGCAGGGCCTGATCATTTGTTTATTGGAAAGCACTTGAGGAATACTGGCCAGAGATACTGGTGCCTTTTGGCTGGAGCCCCAGACTGAGCCCTAGGAAACAGAGATTAAATTTCTGGCTTCCTGATGGTCTTGGGCAAATTGCTTCATCTCTGAGTTTTTATTTTCCCCATCTTGAAAAGGAAGATAACGGTATTTGTTCCATTTCAGTTAAGCACTCTGGGGTCATTCACATCCCCGAACTTTAGGAAGCTAATTTAAGCTTGGCTCTTGCTCTAGTCAAAGCACTCTCAATCATGCCTTGGAAAAGCCTCTCTCTTTCTGCTGTCTATAAAGAGAAAATAGGAGTCTAGGAGTCCTAATTAAAGTATGTAAGTTTGCTACTTGCAGACAGGTGGATGACTATCCTTTTTTAAGATCTATGGATGAGGAAAACTACAGCTAAACATTATAAGGATGACTTCACCATGACTCTGTATCAGGAAACCCTCAAAATGAGTGATAGCCTTCCCAAAAATTAGGTGTTGCTAAAGATCCTGAATTTCAGAGTTATTGATTTTAAAGATACCATTTGAAAAAAAATGCAGAAGAGTAATACAAACATTTGTCAAAGACAGCAAAAGATCCAAAAGAAAAAGTTGCTCCTATAGATTTCAGCAGGCATAAAATTTGAAATTCAATACAACTATTTCAGTGAAAAAGTTAAGCGTAACACCATTTCTATACTTTAATCTCACACCTAAATAGTTTTTATATTTTGTTACAATTTAAGTGAAAAGAAAGCACACATAATCAATATTAGATTTAAAAGAACTTTTTGAAAATGCTGCTGCTGTAGTAAATAGTTGAAACGATTATGGGTAAAATAGTTTTTAACCAATGAACTGAAAAGGAACCAGTAGTGTTACTGAAATCTTGTCACACTGGGTTCCTTTTCTACAATAAAAAGCCACAGTAAGAAGAAATGCACTAAAAGGTGTTCCAACCATAACAGATGGCACATTACTTGTGATATATATTTATTTCATTTGCTGCTTATAATGAAGTTAATCTGTACCCGTATGTCACTTTAAAAGGTCTCATTTCTATTTAAACCTCATGCATGTATCTTGCTCCTGATTTATATTTCAAATTCTGTAATGAAATATCAACTGAACAAAAAATGTAAGATGCTAGATATTGCTCATAGATTAGAATAATGGAATCATTACCTTAGCCCACACAACTGTAAATGATAAACAGCGCAATCTAAATTTCAAACAACTTCTAAATGGCCCTATTAATCACTATAAATAACAGTGCAGTTGGCCTTCTTTTCCCCTTCAAATAACCTTACGTAAATCTAAATAAAATCTAGAAAGAAAAAAAGGGGTTATCATCAAATTCACACAAGAATGGAAGAGAATTTCTACAAAGAATTCTCTTGGCTGGTATAAATTGTGTAGCTGTGTTTCAAAAGCCATATGACTCTGGAACTGACGGATGCCTTTCTCTCCCATGCCTGTGAAAATGGCAGATGACACACACCATATTTGCTTGCATAACACCACCAATTTCTTCCTTCCCAGATTCTGCTTTTCAAAAAAATCCATGGCATAACCATTACATGTGTCTATTCTAAAACTGCAGTACAATCTGTTGCGTGTTAGGTCAGGTGATCAGGTTGTGGCATGACACCTGCACAGAAATGCAACTCCCAGAGCCTCAACTTTGTTCTTGAATGGGGGCAAGGGAAAGAAGGTGGTAGGAAAATGGTTGTTTCCTTCAAGTGTGTTTTTATTGACCGAAGGAACCAGCAGGCTATTCAGGTCTTCTGAGCTGCTACTGGCTTGTGCCAGAAGACACACAGAAATGCTGTCTGTGGAGGCAGAAAAAGTGAAGACCAAGACAGGACCACAGATAGAGAAAGTTATGCAAAGATCTGGTGAAGCCTGAAACATCCCTGGAGCTCCCAGCTTAGTTCAAACAACACAAACCAGCCCCAGGTTATGTGATCCTGGTTATGTTTCAGTGTGCTCCGGAAGGGAAGGGGGAAAGAAAGGTAAGATGATCTCTGTGTCCAGTCCTTACCTTCCGACCCAAAGAACAACAGGAAAGTCTGAAAAGTCTGAAAGTCTGCAAAAAGACCGATCACTGAAAACCACCAATTTTACTGGCACAAAAGAATAAAATACATATAAGGAGCATGGGAAATGCTTTCTGAGGAAATAATTAATTTGAGGGGACTTATCAGTTCATACTCGTTGTCATCCCAGTGATACAGTGATTTCGCAGGGAGTTATGATTCCATTTTCACCTTTCAAAGTATAGAAAGAATAAGGCTTTAGTTACTCTTTCTTTATATCTTTTGAAGAAGTACACCTTTTGTATAGCTATCCTTAAGTTTGCCCACTTACAATTAGCAAGGAGAAACAGCAGGAATGTAGATGAAGCAAGACATTGAAATAGGAGATAGGTACAGAGAAAATAAAAGGAAATACCTTGGGTAGTTGTCCTACTATGTATGGTAATTACCACAGATGATGTACTTCTGTGGGCAGGTTACTTCCTGTATTTTACTGCCTCCACAGAAGCTCTCCTCCTCACAAACAGTTAATCTAATGATATTAAGGGAAGGAGACGTGCTACTTAAGAAAATGAGCCACAAGGCAAAAACATGGAGCAAAGCCATGTTACAGCCTTGTTACTACAAGGGAATACATGCCATCAATCCTCCCTCCTGAGTGGAGCTGTTAATTTGAGAACCATTTGGGTGTAAGGTGGATCTGGCCTATATGGGAAGGAGAGTGCTGCCAACCTGGTAGTTCTTTTTGTCACTTGGGGTGTTGTTTCTAAACTCGTAAGAAGGCCCAGAATTTTAGATGGCTGCTACTTGGCAGATTTCAGTTAGCCTGAGAACCAGTAGCTTTTATTTCAATATTTTAAAGTAAGTGGCCAAAGGAGCAGAGAGGGATAGCAGCAGAGGTTTCAGAAGCTACATCAGATGATTTGCAATGGTTCAACTAAGAAGAGATAATATTAATGTTTTACCTGGAAGATTTCTGGCTTGTCTTCAAATATTCTGGCAATGTATTTGTAGTCAGCATAAGCCCAGTATTTGGAGTAATCATAACAACTGAATGGTCCAGAGAGACAAGAAGGCTGCCCACAACTCCAAGCCAAAAACTCCTCAAGTGTAGCTTCCACATAGCTACAACTGGTTTCAAACTGGGGAACTAGAGCAACAAAAGAAAAATCAAATATTACATGAGCACTGAGCATAGAACCAGTAAAAATGTTAATACACAGTTTCTCTCTTGGCTCTGGTTAAATGCAACATGAGATATGAAGTCAGACTAGGTAGCTTGACTCTGGTCAATAAAATGGTTCTCATGACCTAACTCATAAGTAAAGTCTGAGACTATTGCTTTTTCATTAAGGTTTAATTGAATGGCTGTTACCTTGAACTTGCTGTGAGACAAAAGCAGACCAATACTTAGTGTTATTCTTCAGCACAGTAACTCAATAACACACCCTAGGTCGCTAAACAACTTTGCTTCATCTCCCTTCCTAAGTGTGAGTTGCAAATGTGCATGTCAAGTATTTATGTATCCTTTATTTTGTCTCCATAGATTTATGCAGATGGACATGTTCATCTTACCCTTTCCCTAAAGCAATAACCAAACCAGTGTGGTCATGCATAGAAAGCGAGTTACGGAACCACACACACGCTGCCAATGATCCACCTAAAATGCTGTGTGCCCTTATTTTTCATTTGAGACTGACAAAAGCATATTGCAGTGTTCCTTGGCACACACAAGAAGTGTTTACCAGCAGGGTTTTGCTCCCAGCATGCTTTAGTCAGGCTGACTGATACAGCTTTTCAGCTCAAGGTCAGGTCACTTGGAAGGTCTGCAAGATAATCCACATCACAGTATACTTTAATTGCAATTAATCAGATATCTTCATTTCCCGCTGCCACTAATCATGCCATCTTCAAAGAGATTTCTCCAGTATTTAAAAAAATATGACTTTACTATAACTACTACTGGGGAAAAATTACTGCAGCCTGCATGAATGACAATGACAGAGCTGCAATTTAACCTTGTGTAACTTGCATAGAGCTGCACAGAAACGGGATCCTTTCACTGTTCCGCAGCAGCAGCTCTTCGTTCTTTACCACTTTCATTTTGTTACTGCAGCAGTTCTCACAGAGTCTCATATAGCTTTTACAAACCTTTATCACTATTATTTTGCTATTTTCCATTGTGATAGCATAGGTAGTGGTTTCCTTCCCATGGCTACCAAATCATTAACTAAGAGTGTCAGATAAGCCTCGTTGTTTAGCAGTCTGTAACCTGGGTCTGTGCAGTGGAAGAGCTTCCTACCTAAGGACTACACACAAGACATATAAATCCCTTGCAATTCACAAAATCACAAACAAAACCCTCTGTACTGGATCCCCTATCTGTGTTGCAGTCCCTCTCCTGATACCCAGTCATTAATGCAATGTATATAATTTTACTAAAAGGTGGTCTGACAGGAAAATTAGACAAAAGATACAAGCACTACTAAGGGTGCTTCAATATCTGTATTACTTTCATGAGAAAAAAGAGTACATAGGACACAGCCTGTTTTCCAAGACAACTCAGAAGCAAATGTTTTAAAGGCAAGAAATATGCTCCTTCTTCCTCACAGCATATTTCACTCAGAGTTTCATTTAAAAAAAATCCAACTATCTTGTAGAATACAATCTCCTCAGGGCAGGGTTCTTGGTTTGATTCATACCTTGTTCAGTACCAAGGTGTGGGTATTTATCAAAAAATAAATAGTAAAAAAAAACCATATTTGGGCAATCTAGACAGTTTGCTTAGATGGGTTTGTAGGCTGCAACAAGGGTGAAAATGTTGGAAACGAGCAACTGAAAGCAAGAACATTATTAACCAGTTTGCTAATACTTAATGACTAAAAGCTGAGGGTGTTTTGTAATTGACAAATTGAAGATTAAGCCATGCAAGCCTAAAGTAGGCTGCCAGTTCTGTCTGATGACATGGTACCTGAAGGCATAACAGTCCTCCTCTCTCCCCTAATACCACAGATTGAAACTGGAGGGAAGGAGAGGGGGAAAAAGCGGGCTTTGGAGAAGCAACTCTCCTTAGTTAAGGTCTGGTTCTGACAGTCGCCAAAATCTGTTTGTCTCAGAGTATTTGCAATGGGGAAAAAGCGGGCTTTGGAGAAGCAACTCTCCTCCTTAGTTAAGGTCTGGTTCTGACAGTTGCCAAAATCTGTTTGTCTCAGAGTATTTGCAATTTGTACTAAGGAAAATGTAGGAAAAAAAGGTGTAATAGCCTTGGAAAACACCTAAACCTCCATTAGGAATGCAAGTGAAATGTCTCCTCCATTTCCTTAAGGAAAACCAAACCCCTATTCATAGCTGCTGGGGAATTAAACAAATAATCCAAGCAAGGAACAGCCATTTCATACTACAACAAAGCACAGGTATACTCACAAACAAAAAATCCTGGCCATGCACATCCAACACCAATAACCACTTCAGATCTCAGCTTTATGCAACATTTAATCAGTGTACAGTATTTGTACTGTATTTTCAGCCTCCTATCCAGGTACTGATTCTACAGCCACCTTTGCAGTCTCTCTATATCAAACCTCAGAGACCTCAATTCTGTTGCTATCCTTAGTGGTAAAACCTCTTGGCAAGATGGTCAAGTTACAGCCCTTTCCTATCCAACTGTGTTATCTGACAGCATCAGCTCTATCCAGCATCAGTAAGAGAAACATCCTCCAGAGATCTTGTGACTCAGAAACTGATCAGCATGACAACTCCTTGTTCCCTCCAGCTTCTTCACAGTAACCTCATTGTTGATTCATTTCACTATGCAACTACTGAAAATGGTCAAAACAAGAAATGGCTGCATATAGAAGTCAGTTTTGTGGAAGCTTTCTTTGTGCTGGTGTGCTCCAGGTAGCTATCAGATAGAAGGGCTGTAATGCTGCATTTTCTCTGTCAGGAACAAGACTTCTGTAGCTTTGGCCTATCCTTTATCCCACATCAGAAAAATAAATCTTTTAGTGTGGCTGGAACCAGATGGGTAGGGATTTCCTGATTAATAGCACCTTCATTGCTCTTGTAATGAACTCTGGTACTCTCTTTGAAGGTATCTTTGTCAATGCTTAGCCCTCTGATCGTATTTTTTTCCCCTTCTTATGGACATAAACTGTTTAACTTGTGTAATCAGACATAATACTATCAAACACACATTTAGATACAAATAATATACCGAGTAATACTGCTAGCTCTCACATTTTTCCATGTTTCAAATGCGCCATCCACATGCCTCAGGAAGTTACAAACTAGTAAGAAAAGCAAATACAAAATCCATGCAACTCCCACCATATTGCCCCATTTGCAATTCTCACTTTTGTTCATTAAGGAATTTTAGCTTGGGAAACCCATCCAGGCTGCAGATGTGGCACTAGAGAAAGATGAGGAGTTGCTGTAGTAAGAGGTCTCAATTAATTTTGAGTCTTCCAGATGAACCTCATAGCTCAAAAAACCTCAGAAACTCTGAAGCTGCCATTTTAGAGTGTCACCAAAATATGCCTTTAAGCAGGAGAGTGGATTTTTTCTTCTACATTTCCAACTCTGTAGCAGGAGTGCTCCCACCTAGTCTTAAGGCAATAAACCTATAGTGAACATGGAAGGAATATTCAGAGAGAGATCAATGCAATTTTAGTTGTATTCTAAAATACAAGTTCTGTTCTCTCTCTAACCACATGACTGGCTCTGTTTCACCTATGAAAGTTAGCAGGAACAATAAGAAAGAGAGGCCCTCATTAAGAGTAGTTTTAAGCATGCAAGAGTACTAATAGTTTTAAGCATGCAACCACCTTCCAAATGACAGTGGCCCATGGAATGTATTACATTATTTCAGACTCTGAGATGGCTTGGATAATGGCTTCACTAATATATTCTTACACTGCAAATTTTTTATAGCATCACAGGTCTCATTCAGTTACAATATAACCCGAAGGCTGTACCCAGCTCCTTGAAGACATTTCTAGCCCACATTACATATAATGGAGGTTCCTGGAGACAAACTGATTGCTGCATAGGGATAAATGCCTTTAGGAAAAAGCAAAATGCAGATGGATGCTTCAAGATACAAATTCCAATTTAAATCCACTCTGTATCTCTAGTGATGACAAGTTATTGTTAAGTGATGACTCGTATCTACTTGGTAGCATCAATCTGTGACTCAGCTACAAAATACTCCCTCAGTCCCATCAAAAACTCTGCCAGTTGGCACATCCATCTGGCTCTCAAAAAGTGCCTACTAACTAATGGAGAGCAGGACCACAACTATTCTTTTACCTGGTAGGCCTTGCATGTTACAACTGAGATATATGAACAAGGTATCAAGGAAAGCGTCATTCATATATATATATACACACATACATACATATACATATATATATGCTACACCTTCTCTATCAGCACTGGGATGCATTTCACACATAGTGCAAGAACTGGGTGGTACCTCTCTGAACTACAGAGATATTGCTATAAAGATATGTACCAAGGTTTTAATTCTACACCTCAGTTTTCCCATCTGTAGAAAGTGAGTAAATAATATCTATTCCCTAATCCATGCTGGTAAAATGCTTTGAAATCCTAACATGCCAAGCATTTTCCCTCTAACACTTCTGTTTCATCACTTCTCTTGCAAAAATTGAACATGAAATAACATGGTTGTGATGCTGTGAAGAAAGCAAATTTCACAGTGTTAAGATAGCATGATGTAATCCTACCACTTTCACTGGAACTGGCAGATCCTCATCTGGAGTCTTTGTGCAGACTCTACATTCCAAGAAAGAGAAAGTCCAACTGAAAAAGGTTAGAAGACTACAGAAAGAATAGCTGGGTGGGGTCTAAAAGACCATGACGTATCAAATATTTTTAAAGTGGATTTTTCTGGCCTAAGGGTTAAAAAAAATCCTGAATGTAGTCAAGATACTTTTCAGGCAAAAGGGAGAAAGTGCATGGCAAAATGTATTTTGGTATGTCTTTGGGACAGCAAAGGATGTAAAGGGCAGGAATAAAGCAGTGCATAACCTTTCAAGTGAATAGCAGATTGCCACCTTGGAACGTGTTTCTTGTACCTTCCCTCCATGGTATGAAACTCAGTCTGTCCATGGACACACTAGTGTGTGGCTACAGACAGAGATGAAGTTGTAGTATTTAAAATCAAGTTGGAAAATTGTCTTTCTCCCATGGCGCGTGAGGTTTAGCAGTGAAATTATTGCACTGGTGTCAAATGATTTTCTTCATGCTTTATACTTCCATCATGACTTTCATCACAGGACCTTTAAGTACTGAAAACCACCTAAGTCTTAAAAACCTCTGGAGGAAGGTGAGAATTACCACCATTACAGAAAAAAACCCAAACAAATCAGGCTAATTATTTAGCTAATTCCTTAACAGTCAGGCTAATGGATATGGAAGCTCAACTCACATGAACAATCTAATCATGTGTAAGACGAGGACCAGACACACACAACACAGCAAGGAAGGAAAACTGAGAGGCTTGATTCTTAGATGCTGGTGTTACCCACCAGACTTCCTCCTAAGAATAAACACATGAGAAAGACAAGAGAGACTTCTACTGCTGGCCAAATCCCATGTCCTAAAAAAAGCCTGCAAAGAAAAGCAATACATTAGAGAAAGAACAGTTATAATGAACAGGCAGATAATTGCAGGACCTAAAAAAAGAGACTTGTGACATTAATGCCTGTCCACCTCATTCTCACCTAAATTCACCGTCTTCAGGCCCAGCCTAAACTGGACTGTCCTTCCCTCCAACACAGCAGAAAGGTGTTTCACATTCCAGTGCAGGGCTGGCCAGTCACCAACCATGTTACAGAAGACTGCAGGTTGCTGTAGAGACATCACAATTTCCTTGGTTTTCTCAGGAGTAAATGGTTTGACATCTTCATCTATGTAAAGAAAAAAAACAGATGGAGAGAGATGATTTATCATACATGAAGTGTTACCTACCATCTTTCATGGGACAGAAAACATTAAGAACTAAGACCTCCTTTGTTTATGACTGATTGTTTTATTACATTTGTAGATTTTTTTCAAATCAAAGTTGTTCTGCAAGCACTGGAAGAACTAAATTAAAGTGTAAAGTGGTGTATGAGCACATACAATGTAAAACAAAAAATAAAAATAGAATTTTCACTTGTATCTTTGGCAATAAAGCACTGTAGCCAAACTGCTTAGAAATAGGCTAACAATAAAATAAACTTGCAAATAACGTCCAGAGTTTAGAGAACATAAATTTCATGAGTAACAGTCTTTCTGCATGGGATTCTTTCCAAAATTGTAGTGCATTGTCACAGACAGCAAACCAGCTCCCCATGTGTTTGCTTTAAACCAAGGAACGGCAGCATAACCAACCAGCAGGTATTTTTGAAGTGTTTTAAAGCTTCATCAACAGAATTTTAGAAAAAGGAAATTGTACCGGTCCAAGAACTAAACTAACCCAAGATTTCCATTTATTCCTTTGCTGTTTAGAGATTTATATGCCCCACTGAAACTGTGAAGCTGAAATGTTGGCAATCTTGAATTAACTCAGCATTTTCAGAACAACTTTTCTTTAGGGACATATTCAGAAGGAAAATCTGGGTTTTTTAAAAAGGAATAACATGTCCAGAGAGCTGAAGAGGTGGACTACAGCTTCAGAACATAAAAAAATCCATTCATTATTTTAACCTCTATTGAAGTTAGCTCATCCAGAATTTGTATCTGTATAATGGCTAAGATTTAACATACTGAATTGATACACATGGCTCCCCGTGACTTCCAGCGGTTTATTTAAAACAAACAAACCGATTCAATCACTGTATTTAGGGGTCAAATGATGGTCTGGCACGCACAATGAGTTAATTAAATACAGGCCAAGAAAATTTCCTTCTCTGCTGGTGCTAATTTTGCCTGTCACTCCTCCCCATGTGTGGGAGATAGCAGAAAACCAGCCAGTTGCACATGGGGCAACCCTGTGGTGCCAGCTAGGGGAAACACAGAAGATGACCCACTGGGAACAATGTCACTGAGAAAATTTCTTCAGGATTAATTCAAATGCAACAAAAAACCAAAATAAATCTATGGATGCTGAAGTGGGAATGGCAGGAATAAGAGGAGTCCTGTGCACATTGTGTGCTGTATCTTGTTGGTAACTTATGTGAGTCCCCCTTCTTTTGACAGGGTTTATACTCCCACATAAGGTTTAAAAGCTGTGCTTTTTAGTTTTCTAAATTAAGCTGCTATCTGCACACAAACTCAGTGGGAGGTATTGGGGCTGGGGTTTCCTAGAGTCAACGGGTCTCTTCTTCCATAGACTTCCAGGGAAACCGAATCCCTTACTTTTCACTCACCAAAACTCCATTGTGAAGCTTTAAAACTAAAGACCTCTGGTATTTTATCTTCATGGAATACAAAATTTTTAAATGGCTTCTCTTTCCTAAGGCAGATGACAGGAGGGAGTTTGGATTTTGGTTTGTTTTCCACATTTCCTCTCATATGCAGAGCAACACTTGACAGGATGGTGTTGCTGTGACACAGAGATCTCTCTGACACTTGGCCTTCAGTCTCACACTCCAGCAACTTACACAACCAGGACATAAGGAGGCCTCACAGGGACCGTATGTCTTACCATATGGTCTTCCCTACCCCCGGGATGAGGCTCTGGGGCTTTCCAAGAAATAGGTTAGTATACCTAGAGGCAGCGAGCCCAGAGAAGGAAGAAAGACCATCTGCAGACACAAGGGCATGTGCTGGTGCAGCCACCAGGAGCTGGCTGGAGGCATGGTAAGAGGTTAAAGCTCAGCACGTTTTTTCACAGAGATTCTGTTCAAGAGCTAAGGCAAAACTTGGTCCAGAGCTGAACACTCCCAGGGGGTTTATAAAACTTCTGTCTTTCACCAGTGCAATTATAATACCATACAGAGGTGGCTTTCACCATGTGGGAGCTGGCAGGCCTTATCTACCTTTCAAATTTTCCAGCTCATAAAAATGAAATTACTTCTGCTTAGGCCATGTTTATCACTGCATGGCTGTCTTTTCAACTACTCAGGGTTCTTTTACTTTAAGAGCAGTACATTTAAGTATTTTAAAGAATGTAAACCCTAATAAATGCAAGAAACTGGTGACACTTTTTTGGAGGATTTTGTAAAAGCTACTTTTATTGCAAAAGCTTCAGGTTTATCCTGTAACTTCAGTCAACAGTTGGGATGTGCTATGAAAGCAGAAAGTTCACTGGAAGAGACAGGAAGGCTCTTTGAAGCCAACTGTTGATTCTGTGGGGCTTTCTAATGTGATTTCCACATGCACATCATGCTTTTGCAAGGTGTGGTTTTAACCACAATGCATACACACACAGTGGGAAGCTCAGAGCTCAAGCTACTGGGAGAGTAGGCCAACAAAAAACCACAATGAGGCTAAATAGCCTCTCATCTACTGAATGATTGTCATGTCACCATGTTCAGTTGTAAACATATTTCCCTATAATTGAAATGTTTAGAAAATTTAAAGACTTAAATAAATATACATTAGGGGTTTTTGCAAAGACAAATGCAGATTCTTGCTAAATCTGAGTGAAGAATCTGTGTCTTGATTCACCTCTATGCATTCCTTGGTGAGAATGGAGTCAGCTAAACATAATTCTCTCAAATAATACTTGTCATGCATATCTAAGTGCCTGCTAGAGAAAAGACACATGATAAAAGGTAAATATAATATACTACAGCAAATAGATATTATGGTAATTTGGAGAACTCTACTCAAGACCAACAGAGATTTTTGATGGAACTATATGCTGTAGGAGTGGGAAAAAGTAATTTAAAGAGATATCTGAAGATAGAAGACCTGAAGAGAGATTAGCAGGATTATAATTTAAAACAATCTTTTCCTCAGTTATTGTTATCATAGCTTCACAAAGACTTTATAAGCTGGGTTCTTGCTTCTTGGTATTTTATAGCTTGAGATTGATGGTAATTGATTTGAAGGCAAAACCTGAGGTTGTGTAGCATATATAAGAACATACAGTTTGGATGTGCACAAGTAAAAGGCGAATAAATAAAATGTGTAGCAAAGGAGTAAAATATCCACTGCACATCTTGGCATTAAATATCAAATTCCTAGGGGAGATTGGGTAGCAGGAGAGAATAGAAATGCATATTCCCTTTGAAAAGAAAAGCTCTGTGGGAGTCTTCATTTTCTCAGTTGTACTCTGATCCACAAGAGAAAAGGAATACTTTAGCTTAGTTCTTTCTATCAGGCTCAACAAATGGTGTGACTTCACAGTACAAAAGGAAGCAGGAATAATTTGTCTCATGTTTTGACTTTACCCAAGGCATGTACAGAATCCAGCCATGAACTGAAAAAATGAACCAAGTTTTAGCTCAAGTTTTGTAACTGTGGCAGCTTATATAATTGGCAAAAAACATAGGTGTTCTTTAGAAAGGCAACACCTTGCAAAATAGAGATCTCCCAATTAACAAAAGAAAGCTCTTCAGTTGTCTTTACACAAGGTACTGTCAAACATGAAGACTCATCCAGACTTAGCACTGAGGCCAGGTAAAAGAGAAGTGATGAATCAGCCAAGTACTCTCCAGCAGACTTTGTGCTTCTGAAACAGAAACTAATTTAATGTTTCTGATTATCAGTTTTTCTGAATAACTGAGTGGGGCTTAGGAATTAAGAGTTTAACACAGCAGGCAGTCTAACTAAAAGTGGACTTGATCAAAGTTGTTCAGAAGTTAAATGTACTGTCATTAAAAAGCTAAATGTACTGTCATTCATTTTAAATAATTTAGCAAATTATAAGAGTTCATTAGTGCATAGCAGTTGGCTTCTGCCAAAACACCCTGCTGCTTAAATATGAGATTTAATTGAGAGGTATTAAAATTATTTTCTAAAAGAGGGAGTACAAGGAAATCCTGGTAATGCATTTGGTACATGCATCATCAAATTGTTTTTCTTGCAAATCTGTAATGCTCCCTTTTCCTTACTTCTTTTATTTTAAAAATATATAAAAAATAAAAGAAAAAAACCCATTTTGAATACATTAATACAGACCAGCCAGGTGAGTAAAAAAAGTCACCTAACCTCCAGAATCATAACTATTCCAACAGCCAGGAGTGGGAAAAGAGAAGGTATGGGGGAGGATGGGCAAACTCCCCGAACCAAATATAAGTGACTTGGTTTGGAGGTCAAACTTAATGGTTTCACAGTACATTAACTCTGTAAATTAAAAAACAACTTTAAATAATCTGCATGTGATTGCAACGCTATGCACTATAATCAACCTACTCTGGGCAAACAGAATGCCTCTAAATATACATGTGTAGTTTTCAGAATAGGCTGCACCAACTCTTTACTTCCTCACCAGCTATTGCTGCTGCTATTAGTTCTGACTCTGGGAATGTTAATAACTGTAAATGCACATAGCCAGCAGGCAGCTACCCTAGATTAGCAGATGTTTTGGTTACTGAAGGAGAGGTGGTAGTTGCATGGAGACTCTCAGGACAGACCAGTCTGCACTGGTAAGACTGGCACCTGAAGCTCACTCTGGTAGCCTGCAGCCAACACACCCTTCCTGACTCTCCATGTCTGCTACTGTGGAAGGACGGCAGCTAAAGTAAGAAAAACAGGCCAAAAGAGGAATTTGGATTCACTTTCCAGTGCTCCTGTGGCAGAGCTGAGCATCTTACAGTTTTTCCTACAGGAAGTCGAAGTGACTTCAGACATGAAGTAAGATAGGAGTGTGGGCTATGCTGAAATCTCATCTTGTCCTTCCGATAGAGCAAAGGGAATTGCTGGCAGACTCCTTTGGAGGGAGTAAGGGTTGAGCCCAGAACACAGCACTGGGAGGGACTTCCCGCCCCTGCTCCAAATGACAGCGCATCATCTCAAGCATGTTTAGGAAATTCTTCCCCTAAATCCCCTAAGGCTCTTCCTCGAAAGCTCTTTCTGAACCCCGGGCCAGTTTCTACCTGATGTCTCTCCTCCATCCTGCACCGCAGGTTTAGAATGCAGTTGTGCCAGTTTTCAGCTAATGAACTGAATGTCGAATGACCTCAGCTCCTCTGGTCTCCTCCAGTAGAAGAACTGCTTGAAGGAAAATACTATGGTCTTTGATCAAAACCTTCCACCAGGGTATAAAAAGATAAGATTATTCTTCCTTAAGCTAGGCTCCCAAAATTCCACCTTTCTGTCAGTCTGTGGAGTGTAAATTACACACCCCTGCTACTGAGGGGATTAAGTAGCCAAACCATGTCTTCCCAGAACCCCACTGGAACTGATACACATTTCTGACATTTCCTAATAAACAGAAAATCTAATACAAAACTTAAAACTAATATAACATTATAATTGAAGGTAGGGAACTGGCAAGTCAGGGAGTTGATGTGTTTATTTCTAAAAAAAAAAAAAAAAGAACTTGTTCATATTATAAGCTTATTTGTATTTCTTTTTCTATTCCTTGTCAGTAGTATGAAAGCACTACTGTTAAATAGATGAATACACTGTATATTCATTGTCAGAAACTGTAATCAATTGTGACTTTATTGTTGTTCAGTCCTGTAAACTTGACTGACAAGAACTTAAAAATGGCAACACCAAAAGAATCTAAGTCTTCTAATTTACAT
This sequence comes from Corvus brachyrhynchos, assembly GCF_000691975.1. Classification (NCBI taxonomy): domain Eukaryota; kingdom Metazoa; phylum Chordata; class Aves; order Passeriformes; family Corvidae; genus Corvus; species Corvus brachyrhynchos. The sequence goes on along the minus strand of NW_008239283.1, from coordinate 8,719,417 downwards.
GGTTTTCCCATAAGCTATTGTAGTAAATAGTCAAAAGTATTCTCAAAATATGTGGTTTTTTTCCTACAAGCCATTGTAATAAATAGTAATTAATACAATGGAGCCTTTTGCATTTCATCCATGAAAGGGTTATGATGGTCGTATACATTACTTCGTTCACGATTATACTGCACAGGATACAAATTATGATTAATGACTGAGTCAATTAGAGGTATAATTAATTGTCAGAACGAAATTATACTTTAAAAGAGTAAAAGAAGTTTTTGAATTACATAAATTATTGAATTGAAAGAGACCCACCACGTGAACCTCAAGAACAGTTTCTGAAATGCACAATAAAGGTATTAGATTCAGGGATTGCCACTTTTATAGGAGTACCAAAGATAAAGCATGGCTATTATTCCATTGTTTACATCATTCCATTTCTTTCAGCGTGGGTAAAACAAGCAGAAGTGCGTTTAATCTTTGCTTCAAATTGCTATTTCTGTTTATAAAGGTTCTCATGCTGCAACATGAATTTTGTCTGTGAAAACTGTTAACAGGTTATGTTTTGAATCCTGGGGTTCATATAAAGACTGTAAAAATATTGCTTTGACATAATGTCCAGAATATACGACCAAAACAGCTCACAAAAATGTGAACAACCAAGGTTTTCTAATCTAATTTTCAACTTTAACGTTTTGTTCACGTTAGTTCTGTTTTTTAATATAACTATTAAACATAAAAGAACTCTTCCTCTTTAGCTGAAAAAGCTCAGCCTTTTACATAGAAGATCATATTTCAAAACTTTGTAATACAATAAGCTGCTGCTAGTGGTGTCAACGTATCTTTACCATTTTCCATCCAGAGATTTCCTTTCTATTTTCTTTTTCAAATAACAACTGCCTGCAAAGTTTCTTTATCTGTAAACACCATGACTAAAAATCAGAAAAGATCAAGCACTGCAGGCCCAAGTCTCTACTCAGATCTCCATGAACTTCTATTCTAATCAGCTGCACCTGCATTTCTGGAGACTGAAGGTGACCTTTAATTATACAACAAACTATGACAGTGCTACTGCTTTGAATTTTGGAAGTTTCTTGCAATATGCAAAATCTACCAAAACTCAGTATTTTTCAACCTATCAGTATATACGGAAAACTCCTTTCAATAGAGGAGTTTCAATATTTTCATATTCTTTTTAAACATTAGCATCACTCTACTCACTACTGTCTGATTTAATAGCAGTATTAGAAGGAATGATGTCTTCTATGTCAGGTCTTCAAAAGCACATGGTACATAGAAATTTAAGATAACCCCTGAACATAAGCAAAATAATAAAACTGCAAAAGGTTAAAGTTGCACTTTTATACCAAGACATCCAAACTACCTTACCATTGCTCTTTTTAAGAATACTCTTAGAGAATCCAAAATTTCATGCTACTATATCTACTCCCAAGAATTTCATTGTATCTGTGACCACAAAGTGTAGAATAGTTTAAACTTTATTTGTGTATGTCCCTGTTCAGAAAAGCACAGACATAGAAATAATTGATTCAGCCTTTTCTTTCTATATGGAATTACATGATACAGTCACATTTCAAAGAGACAAACAACATTTTGTGAGCTTTATGTCCTCAACATGGAATTGATCCCAAACACCCACCCAGACAGTCAGATCTTCAGAGGACCCATTTGCAGAGCTCACAGCATACCTATTGTATGACAGCTAAACGTGACTAGACCAACAGACTCCCTAATGTCTACATTGTTAATTATAGCAGAGTGGTAATTAAGTTACCCCTTGCTGCTTCGATGTAAGACAACAGGAGAACAATGCACAGGCTGATAAGAAATGAGAAACACATGCACCAGAGACACAACAGACAGACCCGTACCAGAGCACCATGACTATCTCTTTTTGCTGGCATCAGAGACAATGAGAGCTGCACTGAGGCAGTCCTAGCCCAAGGAGATGGTGGAGATTTTCACCCTGTGTTTCCCAGTTCAAGCCTAATGTCCTCCACCATCCCCGTGACTCAGTTCATCAGCATAATTCTCAGGTTTTCAGGAAGAGAGGAAACCATCAGTCTTTGAAACTGAATTTCCTTAACATAACTTTGGTGTGTAAAATACTCCATTGATGTAGTTTGTGGTTACTTGCACACGGTGGCCCTGAATAAAATGAGAGAACATAGGGACAGTAGTCTGCTGGAGTTCCAACATAACCTCCCTAAAACGCCTAAGACACGGAGCCTGAAGGCTAAGTGAGGTAGGGAAGTAGCCAACAAAATTACCTTGATGAAAGACATTATGTAGCCTCCACCTCCCCCTCAAAGAAGATACAATCATCACTTACACGTTCATCATTAAGCAGGTGATGAATGGCAGAACAAGCAGAAATGGAGCACAAAATGGTTTAAATGTGCTCAAAGCCCAAGTCGGATGTGACTTTTGCATATTCCTTTTTCGAGCTGGAGTAAGGAATCTACAGTGTGTACAGGGAATCTCATGACATGTCTTTCATTAGCCAGCCACAAATGCAGACTCCACAAGAAAAAGGAGCTACCCCACCTCTCCCTAGAGAACCTTGCAATGGGCTCTGGCTCACCACAAACCTGGAATCATTTACACTACAATGGTCACTTTGCAGTGGGAATATACACAGCCTGCAATCAAAAGGTATAAACGAATTCCCCACTGGAAAACGCTGACGTTTGAATTTAAGAATAAAACTGTTCAGCTTTCATAAGCTGAAGATCTGTCTGGTCTGTATTTTTGCTTCTTGTTGATACTAGAAAAAAGGAAAAGGAAGCACTGCAAAACTTGAAGGACAAGGAAATCATTGTATGACATTAGAGCTGGAGTTTACCTACTTCTCAATAAAAAAGGCAAAAAAAGATGCTGAAAGTTACTGAATACACAGATTGGAAGGTGCCCAAGCCAAGCCCAAGCCAGAGCAGATTTCAAACAACCTGTTCCTGAGCAATTAGAAGAAAAGGGATGTCAAAACTTGAGGAAGGAAGAACGGGATTTGCTCACACCTCACAGGCTCACCTTCAGAGGTGTTTTTCAAGATGGGGTGTAAAGAACACACCCATTACAGCTCCCTGCTACACCAGTGTTGTTTATGGCAGCTCTGAAACTGCACTGTCACAACTCCGGCTGAAGTCTAGAAATTGAGGGAAATCCCTGGTAAAGAGACCTTTTTTTAGATGCTGAAAGGAATATTCAGAATTGGCTAAATACCACTTTTCAATCTTCAAATTAATTTCGGGTTCTGCCCATTTTGTGCCAAAATCCTTCTAACCTTTATAGGGTATACAATCACTTGCTGCTTGTCACATGGCAAGGTACGAGTTGACACAAGAAAGGACAAGATTGTATACATGACATTAGGAACTGTTGGGAGAAAGGTGCAAGAACAAAGGGGACTCTGAAGTTCATTGAATCTCTCTGAAGAACGTCACATGGAGAGCAAATCTGTCAAAACTGTGGAGACAGGAGAGAGCAAATGGCACTTTCTAATGTGCTAGGAACTGGGGGTTGCCCCATGGGGGGATGCTCTCCTGGACTGCTGAGCTCAGCCATTACATGATAGATGTGTTTTAGCTGAACTAGACCCTCCAGATGCCTCAAGGTTGTAACAAACCCATCGGAGCCTCAGTTTATATTAATAAGCCAATTTCAAATCAGCACACTGCAGGTGCCAACTTGCAAGCAGATCTGCCAGGCCCACCCTGGGGACGGCAAGAGCATTTGGAAGCAAAAACAGCCTCAGCCACGTAATTTTTGTCCGTCACCACTAGTCTATCAGAGCTCCAGGCGACCAACTCCTCCTAAGATGAATTCCAGAATGTTTTAGGTCAGACACAGGCAGACAGGCATGAATATGGTCACACAACTACCCTCAGAGCTTGTAGGTTGGAAATGAAGGCACCTACAAAGGACACACTACTGTGCATAGGCAATTAGTACCTGGATGGACATCTGTATCACAGTTTTGGATCTAGCTGTCATTCAGTCCATGCAAGACCTGCTATAGACATGAAAGTTATGGGCCAGGAGAGAAAATAACCTTTCTGCTTGCCCGAATATATGTGCATTTCATCTGATAATATTCAAATCTCTTTAGCTACATTATAATGAGGTTAAACCAAGAAAAATTTCCCCACCTCAAATATTACAAATGTCAGTAATGAGAACAGTAAAAATGTCACCACACGGAGAAAAGAGTGAAATTAGCATATTTAGAGGAGTATTATACCCATGAGTGAAATAATGCAATCAGCTAGCTGCAAGATAAAGCTAATTTGGTTTCCAACAGTTTATCAACAATACACTGCTCCTTTACATTAACAAATTTAACCGATACCATATCCTGCAAACAAGAATAATTCACACAGAATATTACATTGTGTTAATTAAATAGCTGGAATAGAAAAGGTCAGGCCATGACTGAAAGATGCGCATATGGGTTGTGAAGCTATGAAAAGATGGAGTGATTTCAAATCAAGCAATTAAAATAAATTATTTAAATAATCATTAAGTCAATAATAAATACACTTAGATATTTTTGAGCCCATTTTGACAACCCCTTTAGTTTGTTGCTGTTTCTCAGAAATTTCTCTTTCTTGTTGACCCAGGAAAGAATCAAAATATCTTGAAACCCATCATTAGATGAGGTGGCTTAGATAAGTTATCAGAATTAACCTACTTATATTCAAGTTCTCATTTAACTGTGCAGATAATGAGGCATGAGGCAAGTTCTGAAGTTAAAAGGACATCACAAAGCCCCACTTGCCTTATTTCTGGATGGGTTTCCTGCCACTAGAACCCTGAAACCACCACAATTACTACCGTTAATTGAAAAATGTTCAAAGAGAGAAGTACTTTTTCACTTTGTTTACTTCTGAAAATAACAGCACTTTGTCTTTGGATGAATGCCACCAAATCACTTAAATTATAGTAGTAACATACCCTTTTAAAATTGAAAGAACATTTTGGCATGGGCTAAACTATGCTGAGGTAGTAATGTATGAAAAAGACTTAGTAAAATGAGGAATTAATCTTATTTGGAGCTCCAAAGCACTACGGGAATATCCATCAGTCATGAGCAAGTCTGAATCTCACCCGATATTTTTACTGTACTTTTGTCACTACAGCTGTACACAGCAGGCTCAAATTTGAGTTTGCTATCCTATGTCCCCCAATTATTTAATTATGCGTGAATTTTATTTTTCCTAGGGTATTTCCTGAACTTTTGTAAACAAAATATAATTTTCTTTTGATCATAGTTCTGCTGATTTCAGCTAGCATATACTTCCTTTTTGCCCTTTCAGTCTAGGAAATGGAGCTGTGTGGACTAAACAAAGCCCGATGTCTATTATGTTCTGAGAAGAATTTCATGGGAGTCTGTGGTTTTGGCTGCAAAACAGTGGGATGAGGGCCACGTGTGAAACTCAGCTGTGCACTGCCCAGCACATCAACAGTTATGACATTGACACTGCACCTAAAACCAGTCTGTGGGGATCCCACTGTTCAGCTCTCCCCATTTAATTACACGGACACTTATCAAGCCAACTTGCAGACTTTGTAACAGAATGCCTAATCAAGCCACGCTGAAATACCCAATTTTTTAGGGAAGATGAAGTACTGTGCAGCATACGAGCCATTAATTTTATGACAAGTGCAGATGGTTGATATACAAATAAATTCTCACATAACCTAACCGAATGAATATATACTTCAATCTATTTAAACAATAATACTAATGAGCATAGTGTTCCCCACATGATGGTATATTCACCCGAGTTATTTTAAAGTGGATTTCAGTGCTTGTTGTATCTGAACCCTACTATTTTCTTCCTCCCAATTCGGACCGCGGTTGATTTGTATCCACCAAAGCAACATGATTTCCTTCTCTCTTTAAAAGGATCGACACCCGGGCGATGCCCTGCTGCAGCACCTCCCTGCGCGAAGGTA
>NW_008239283.1:8667159-8712326 GCF_000691975.1 Corvus brachyrhynchos | reverse complement strand
TCCCCCGACGCCGCGGTCCTGGGGCCAGTGGCCTCCGCCTTGAAAAGGGTTGACTAATACTTAAAGGCATCATGACTGCAGTTTTCAGTACACTGCCCAAACGAAGCCACATCAAAGTACATTCACAAGGAAGATACTTAAGCTAAACGGAATTAGGGCATCTGACGTCGCAGATGAGGTGTGGGTGTGGAGGAGCGTGCTCCAGTCCGGCATTGCCGTCCGGCTCTTTGACCTGGAGATGGTCGTGATTTCTGGTTATCAGCTGTGAAACAAACACGTGTTGATGTTTGGATCAAGTAATGGCATTGCTCAGGGTGGCCATTGCATCTTGAAAGAAGTGCTTCATTTTTAAAAGCAGGCTGGACATGAAGTCTGTGGTTTTCATTGTGCGAGGTAGATGAAAAGGTAACAGAGAGAGAAGTTGCACTTCAGTGTTTCGAAGAGGAGCACAAGGGAGAGTTTCCTAATTTGTACTCAGACCGTTGCACCTCGGTAGTAAACTTCCGAAAATGGTGTTTGTCTCTAGATGACTTCTCCAAGGTCTGCCTGGTTCCTCTGTGGTCACCCAGGGGACCATTCCATTGAGGTCAAGTACCTGTGTTTGCAGGTTTCAGCTTTTGGGTCTAAATCCACTGAAGAGATTTCTTTTAATTCCTGTTTAAACAGACCTCTAAGCAGGAGACAGGCGCCAATGGACCCTTGTGGCTCCTGATCTTAAGTGCTACTTACTCCATTTATTTAGGAATTAATAGCTCATTTGTGGGAAGGGAAAGGGAAGAGGAAGGGAAAGTGAAAGCAGGAAGGGAGAAAAGTTGTATGTGAGAAGGCCTGTCTCGAAATTGGAATTACTTTTCCTAAAACTGAAGAGGCACTGGGGGAATAAAATTTACTGGGCTGAAAATACATTCTTCAAATGAGTCCATGGTGGCTGTACATCCAGTCTTCTCTCAAGCAATTTAGACTTAAGTTGGCAATTTCTGTCTAGACTGATATATAATAGTGTTGTCAATTATCTTAAAGTAAGTTATTTTGGTTTGTACAGTGAAGACTGACTCTGCTCATGGTATGAAGGAAATAAAGGTAAATGTGAACCTGTGCTTAGAGAGCTGAGTCTATATTTTTATTTTTGCCTTTTTCTATGAAGTTGATCCTGAGCAATGCAAAATATTACTGGAAAAGTTTTGAAATAACTCATGGGGAAAGAAATGTTAGTATTTTGTTCTTTTTTAATGTGATTAGTAGTGTAGTTGTGGGATTTCTTAGTTTCACATATAGGTTGTTTTGATGAGAGTAGGTATAGAAGTATTTTTCTCATTTCCTTAACTGATTGCTTTGGAGGGATTTTTTGGCTGTTTTGTTTGTTTGTTTGTTTTTTATTTCCATGTTCATTGGAGGTGCAGATACAAACAACCCCTTTGCTCTTGGTTTGTTGCTTTCCTTGTTGAGAGAACGTTGGTAGGTAACCTGAACAGAGCATCTCAACTCATCGGCTGTGTGCATAAGGAGTACATACGGGCACTGGATCAAGTTCTTTCCAGATCAGCAGGTTTTGTGAGGGCCCTGATTGTTTTCTGATATTTGTTTCATGCTGTTTTCTGAGTCTGGGTGATTCCCACAGAGATTGTGGTGCTGTTCACTTTGGAAGCAATGGTGAAGTCTTGCAACTTGGGTGCTCAAGGAGCAAAGAGGAGAGCTGCTGAGCCTGAGTCAGCCATGGGGCACATTTCCACTGGAGGCATGTTGTGGGGATTTACCTGCCCTTTGGAGTACACGTGTTCCAGGAGGGTCTTGACTCTACTGCTTTGAAGCTGTAAAGTTGGTTGAATCTGATGTTGCAAGGGCCGTATTTTGCTTGCTTGCTGTTACACCAGATTTACTCCGGAAAAGCTACACCATTTACTCTTTGACTTCAATCATCTGTCATTTGAGTTGGCTAGTAAAGGAGCTGTCAGGAAAAAATGTATTTGTGAAGCGTCAACATATAAAACCTGGCATGTATCAGAAGTATGACACTGTAGATGAGGCATGTCAGAATCTGAGAGGAGATTTTGCTGTTAGGTAGTCCTATACTTCACAGTCAGAGGTAAATCTAACTGATAAGTAGCTGCCTGCTGTCACTTAAGTCTGATTTTGTGTTACGATGCTTCAGAAGAAGTTCAAGAAGTATCGGTCTTTTTGGCTTTAATTGTTCATTGCAGCACATAGTTCACAGCATAAATCTGTATCCATACCAAGCTTCTGCTGTACATTTTGTGCACCTGCTCATTGTTTCAATACTGCTTGTAAGAATTTGGTCACTTTTTTCTTCTTTTTTTAGCTTCTTAACTAATTGGAAGTTGAAAGATTAAATATTCATGAATATGCATATTAATAGTTACAAGAAGCATTTCTTGGACTCTGTGATCAAGTTCTATTATAGCTTCTCAGAGAAGTGTGGGGTCCTCTGAGAAGAGAGGACAGCAGTGTTTATTTTTACTGAAAAGTGTGCTAAATAAGCTCTGTTCTTCAGTTTTGTACGGAAGGGTTCTAGAAGGGAGGAATTAATTTTTTTGGTCTTCTAACCTCAGACGGTTTCTTGTGACCTTTTTCCTTCTGACCTGCTGAAGGGATCTCCTGGATTCTTTCTGAAGGTCTGGTTGCAGCTGACCCAGGCACGGCAGTTGGGGAATGGGAAGAATATGTGGACTGGGGAAGATGTGTAGATGGTGTCACTTCTGGCTCCCTGAGGAATACTTCTGGCAGCTGCCTCCCCAGAGGATGATCCAGAAGGGGTCTTGGTGCCAGAAGCAGCATGACAAAAAGTCTTGGTTGACTTAAGCCCATGTTCCTATGGATCTATAGGGATATCATGTTTTTTATGAAATTGAGGATGATTTTTCATCAGGCAAGTTGTGATGGTCTTCACAAGGCTTCACAAAAAAAAAAAAATCTGACTTGAAGATCTGAACAGACTTGGAAATGACATTTTTTGGAGAGTGTTCAATGCTAAAGGGTCTTTGAGGCACTGGAGGAAGGCTGGATTTAGCCCCTATCTCTCTAAGCTGTTTAAATCGAAAGCTACTTTGCATTTTTGCTGAGCTCTTGTCCTTCCCAAAAATCATTTTCAGATGGATAGTGAGGCTCGCATATCACAGCTGAAAGTTCTCTGGGGAATGAGCTCTTCCTGTTTGACGCGGTGAGATGCGGTTGGTGGAATGAATGCCACGTCCTTCCCGAAAGCGTCCCAGGGCAGGATCTGCTGAGGGTGCCACACACACACACAAGAACGCACCCAGACTCACAGCGCAGGTGACAGCACACAGCCACACACACTCACACAAAGGCAGGATAGCTCTTCTAGCACAGCTGGAGACAGAGGTGGGAGGGATCCTTTGTGTGGAGTTCCAAGGGGTTTACTCCAAAAAAGGATCCAGGGACAAAGGACCCAGAGCACCAAGGGGTCCAGGGTTTTATAGGGGGGCAGAACAGGGGCGGGCAGAGCATTGAGACCAATCAACTGAGGGCCAAGGGGTGGAGAGAACATGGGGTGATGTAACAGTAACCAATGGGGAAGGCGAGGGGAGGGACCAGGGAACCAAGAACCAATGGGGTGCTGAACAAGGGATAGGGAGTAAAAGGGGTGGTAGGCCAACAGGCCAACCAAAAGTGGATAATCTACATAATAGAGCAAGGGACTGTGGGAACTGGCTGTGACCACGAAGGTGTCTTTAGACATCAGTGCTGGCCCACCAATGAACATCGACTGTCTTGGGGCTTTGTGGCTCCTTGGTCACTCCTGTGGTGTCCTCAACCACCGCAACACTTGTTCCTGCCTCCCAACTTTGTGGCTGAATGGAGACTTGTGCCAGCCCTTGAGCACCCTCGGGGGTTTCCATCCTCCTTGGCTGGGTGCCGTATAAGGACAGCGGTGGCATCTCTCATGTTTCTTAGTCCTGTTCTGGGATGGGTGCATGTTGAAAGTCAGGAATTATATTTGCTTATGTCATATTTGAATATGTGCCATCTTGGGTGGGTTTGAAAACTTTTTTTCTATGTGTAGGATTATAGGTGTTGTCTTGGTTGGTTTCTTAGTGAAGAAAGGTGAAAAGATGGAGGGTGCCATGGAGGTACATGTGTCTTATTTGGTGCATTTTCTTTAGCAATAGGATTAGAAAGTCCTTGTTTAAATTCTAATTATCTTTAGAGATTTAATAAGACTGAAATTAAATGGGAAATTACTTCAGTGTGCTATTGAATGGACCCTTGTTGTTTACATGATTAAAATTAGCTACAATTTGTCACATGATGCTTGAGTGTTTGTGTACATTTTGTGCCTTGAGTGTTTCATTTCCTGAGAACTGTAAATACAAGCACACAGGACTGTTAGGATGTTTATATATCTAACTTGAAATCAAAAGCTTACATACTTCCCTGGATCTGGTTCACCAAGGGGGTTTTATTAAGTTCCTAGTTATAAGGTGAGACCTAGAAGCAATATATGTCAATCTTCATTATGTTCCCATATAAGCAAGAAGAGGCAATGAAGAATGAAATATTTTATGATAGTTTACATTAAACGAATAGAATAGTGATATTTTTCATTAATTTTTGGAATACAGTGAACACAGTTTATATTGAGTTTGAAGATGAGACATTACTTGTAAAAGTGGAATGTAATCTATTTCTTGGTCCTTTTTTATAAAATTCTTTGTGCTTACGTGGGTTGCATGGACAATCTTAGTAACTTTATTTTGCTGAAATTAAATTTACACAGCAATGTTATTCTAGTGATTACATTATGAAGGAGAGAGAAAACTTCAATAATCAGATTCTGGTTTTAATCAAGATTGGCTTGTCTGTTGACATCATGAAAGTTTTTATTTTTATGAGTAGTTATTCATTTCCTGAATATCAACCTTTTTATTTTATTGCTGTCTCCTAAATCATGCATCTTGGTTTCTTTCTCTGAGACGTTTGATAGTTCTTTCTGTTCCACCTGGGAATTTTGAGATTAAATCCTTTAATGCAGTCTGACAAAACTGTCATGAATATTGAGTACAAGCACTAAATCGGACCGTACTAATATAAAAATGTCTTAATAACTATTCTCCATATAAAATAAACTACACATGATGGATAAACAGAATTGTGCATGGCAGCTTTCATGTTTGGAGTTCCTGGATTGTCACTTGGTGCTGAAAGTATGTAAGTGCTGGTTTTGCTTTCAGGGGATCTTTGGATACCTCTGCCTCGCATCTAGGGTCACTGGGACAGAAGGGAGGTGACTCCAAGTGAACTTGTTTTCCCCTGAGATTTTAGTCTAGGAAGTGTTGGTTAAATGCCTTTGGGTTTATTTTGAGAGATGTGAAAGTGGGTACAGAGAGGAAGCAGGTTGTTGTTCCAGAAGTCGGTGAAAACATGAATGGCCAAGTGAATCCAGCAGGTGGGAAAGATTTTCTTAAGTGTTTCCGTCGTGCTTGGCATTTCAGAGTCCTTCTCTGTCATTCAGGCTTTTGGACAATGTAAATATAAATTGGAGCGTGTTACTAATAACATAGAAGAATTGCCGCAAGTGTAGTTGCTGATGGGTTCCACTGTTGATATAGATGGATTATGTGAAGTACTTCCATGGCGGCACTCACAAGAAAATGGGAGTTTTTGATGGAATTATTCATAGTTCTATCATGTCACAGGTGCTTAACAGAAGGATGAAATAGGTGACTTGTGAAGCTTGAAAGTCTGAGAATTTTCACCTTTGGCAAAGAAATGCATTTTCATATCTTTTTGGTCATGATCTCAAAAACAGACTTTTCTCAGATTCATGACTGCAAGATGAGTGCCCAGTATTTTGAAATGACCAATTTGATAATTCACGTGCTAAGTTCAAGCATGAGTCTAAGCTAAAAACATCAGTAAGACTTGGCGTAAGCCTGTAAGACTTTAATATAACTTAGTGACATAAAGCCAAAAGGATTTACACACCAACAACAGAAAAAGTTTTTAGGCATTGTGACTTTGGTAGGTTAGTACAGCCTACAAGAAATACCCATGGGAAAACTTGGCGATACAAAAATGTGAGTAGGATGGCAAGGGAGCAAGTAAGAAAGGGAAGTGTGATGCAGAGATGAGAGAGTAGTCTCATCATAAACAGCTGATTCTGCTTAGTATTTATGGTGTTAGGATCCAGTTGTTACGATTATTAGAGAGATGTCTCTGCCCAAATTAAGGTGCAAAGGAGACCATATGTCCAAGTCCATAGTACAGATTTTATTTAACAGTAAATGTGAGGTAGAGAGAGATAGGGAGTGACAGAGAGATAGAGTAGAAAGGTATCACCAACCATGGATCCAGACAACATCTGGTTGATCCTCTTCTGGTTTTCTCACTGGGGGGTTTCACCATTTATACATTTTAGCAAACAAAGGAATAATTTGGCTACACAGGGGTTTTTTTTTATTTTATTGGTTAAATGATTCCCTCTCTTCCAATGCTAATTAGTCCCATGCTCGGTCTTTCTCTTCTTTTGAGTTGGTGGGCTTCCCATCTTAAATGGGTGGGCTATGGCCTCCACCTACTGGACGCAGTCAGAGCTGATTTTCAGCCCAGTTGCTGAGTAGGCTTTTCCTGTGGATTCTTTGTGTTCATTACCAGTGCTCCCCCAGCTTGTTTATCTCTTCCTAGTCTGAGATAATCGGAAAATGGTACCACCTTTATCTTATCTCAAGTTCCCATCAGGTGGCATAACTTACTGTCCAAATTTCCAGGAACTCATGGAGGCATATTCAAGGGGGAGGGGCACAATGGGGTGGTCACAGATGAGCAGTTGCTTCTTTATACAGTTTGCCATAGTGGGCAAAGTCCTTTGGTGATCTTAAAAGTTTTTCAGGCCATTATGACCTTTAAGCCTCTTAAAAATGGCAAAGGTTTTAACTCCAACAAGAGCAGCAAGAAGCTCTTTTGGATTGAATGAAAGTTAAATCTGAACTTAGTGCTTCAGCTAAGAAAGGAATGGGGGGAGAATGCATTGACTCATAAGAAGTGAAAGGTGCATGTATTTGGTGAAAATGCAAGTGGTTGATGTACTTGAGCCAAATACAAAAGAAGTTTGAAAGAACATTACCTGCTTTACTCCAGTCTGTCTTTCTCATCCTGTAGACATCTACTGCATGCTATTAATGATGCATATTTCATTATCTTGTAAGTGATACTGATCCACACCTATCAAATTCTGTGAAAGTGATTAATTTTCCTAAGCTAACAAATCTTGGAAGAAATGAGATGAAGTGTTGCTTTTCATGTGGAGAGATGAAAGAAGCAATTAGAGAGCTGAATATAGGTAAATCCCACTAGAGCAGATATTTGATCAGCTTGGTTTTACAAAATTTATTTTGATGAGTGCTGGTGTGCCTATTTGTATAGACATACTTTTCCTCTATATCATCAGAAGAAAAGAAAAAGGAAGACTGAACCAAACTGGGCTTTTGTTGCTATATTTTATGTACTGTGGCTACATGAATGTCCACGAAGTGAGGCTCATTAGAGAATTGATTGGCCCACCCTCCTTGGGGTCGGGCATGCTGCAAAAGACCACTTGATACGCAGCCATTAGCAACACAGAGTGCTTTAATTACAAGCTGATGGGTTGCATTAACTTGATGCTGCTATGATTCATAGCAATGCTATCTTGATTCTGAGTAGCAATCCTCATACCTCCTGCTGGGCCAGGTTGAGTTGAAAAGCATCAATCATGGCTGTAGATAGATGTCCTGTACTGGAGCTAGGTCTTTCTGTTGGGTGGGATTCCACCCCAGCTCTGATTGCTGCTGTGTTTCCATACATTCTCTTTATGCTGCTCTCCTTTATGCAACTGCTGTACCGTTTTCACTCTTCACACAGGTCTTTGCAGGGGTGCTGGGGCAGCTGTTTAAACACTACGTGCTGAAGCGTATCAGGAAGCTGCATGCTTGATTTGAAAGAACTTTTCCATGATGGGAAGTAAAATAATTACATTTGCATATAGCTTATGTGGCAATAATAATGGCCATGTTATCTGGGGATAACGCTCTTCTGAGGCTTTGGTGCACTGCACGTACAAGCACAGTGAGCATGGGGTGATGGCCATAAACTAAAACACAGGAAGTTCCACCTCAACATGAGGAAGAACTTTATGTTGTGGGTGGCAGAGCACTGTAACAGGCTGCCCAGGAGTGTCATGGAGTCATGTCTCCTCGCTGGAGACACTCATTATCCATCTGGATGCAATCCTGTGTAGCCTGCTTCAGGTGACCCTCAGCCTTGGCAGAGGGGTTGGACTAGAGGATCTCCAGAGGCCCCTTCCAACCCTAACAACTTTGTGATTCTGTATGTAAATTGATACACCATGATGTTGTGAAATTGATGAATAGGGAAATCATTTACCAGTGTAAAATATGATCCCTTGCTTTTTTTTATGCAGCTGCTAACACAAGCAGAATTAAAGCGCTGAAGCATCCCTGAACTGGATCAAGACAGACAGGAAGATATTTTGTTAGTATCTAACTGTTAATAACAGTAGCTTTTAGAAGTTGACTACAAAGGGTATAATGCCAGGGTAGCTGTGCACTGATACCTATCTCCTGTGTTGTATGCTCATGTATTTTTACTGCTCCTCATAACCTTCTCTTGACCCAAGTTCTTTCTAATGACTGCTTCTTCTCTACTTCCTACCTCACCTGTGTTGTGGTATGCCCATCTTGTCCTCCTGTTTTCCTCTGTTCTCCACTCCTCTTGGTTGTTGAGGAGTAGGAGAGGTTGAATGCAAGAAGCTCAAAGGGCTCAAAGGAATGAGAAAAGCCCATGGATAGATGAGAAGGGGAGAGTATGGAGCAAGGTAGTGGGTGAAGTATGGGAGGCACAGATGCAGAAATAAGATCTGGAGCCAGAGAGCAAGAAGTGCATGGAATGGGCAAGGTGGAGGAACGAGTTGAGCAGGAGGCACAGGGAGATGGATATTGCAAGAGGCAGTAGGAAATGAGACTGAGGTAGCCAGCAGCAAATGGGGAGGGGGCAGATGCCTGCACTGCACTGTAGGTCAGCAGCGTGGCTTTTGTGAACTGCCTTGAGAGGCGCTTTTAAAACCAGGAGTTGGGAATCTTTTGGGACACAATTGACCTTTTTGCCTCTCTTATCTCCAACAAGGTCCCAATGTTTGGCCTCTTCACACTCTGAATTCTGCCTGGCAGTGTCTCTTGTCAGCCAGAGGATGAATTGACCCTTCCTTCATCCCTGCCTCTCTGGAGGTGTCCCGGGCCACAGCTGCCTGCTCCCTGAAGGGCTCTCTGGGTGCTGCTGACGCAGAGGAGGGTGGCTGTTCCTTCTTGTGTGGCTTTGGTGGTGACGGATGTCTGTCCTCGTGATGGAGGCACCAGTGGGATGCAGAAGAGGTTGGGGCCCCTCTGGCTGGTATCTCTGCCCTTCTGGAAAGCCTTGTGGAATGGGACAAAAAGTGCTAAAATACTGTTTTGTTTTCCATTGCCTTGCTGCATTTTAAAAACATTGACATTTTGCCAGTCTCCTTTCTTCTGGGAGTTTTTAATAGTGTGGCAGCCATGCTACATAAAGGTAGCTGGTACTAACTTTCATAATGTGAATGACAACAATAATTTCGCTCTTATCAAAGTCCCCTGGGCTTTCTCATAGATTTTTATTATGGAAGTAGTAAAGTACATAGGAAAGTTGTATTGCATTCATTTTGCTAGCTGTATGTTTATACTGTATTTATAATTGCAAGCTATTAGTTTAGAATTCTATTAAAGAGAAAGAAGAGTAGATCAGCTGTTGTTCTGCAAAAGCTGAATCTATTTCCTTTAAAGAAAACGGAGTTTTTTCTTCAAAGAATTAACATGATACTTATTTTTTTCTCTCAGAAAAAGCTAAGTATGAACAAAAAAAGACCATTTTCATTTGGTAATGCTGAACTAACCCTGCTTTACTGATTTCTGAGTTCCAGTAAAAGCATTATATAACTGCGTAAACTAAACAATTTTTATTCATTATTTTCAGCAGATGTTGTTTTTAGGAATTAGTTTCATATTATGTTTTAGGTGCGAAAGACAAGTCTGAAGCAAACACAAAATGAGGTTCATTACTTGTTAATGAAGTTTGGATATTTTCTGCATTACTGATTTTTCACCTGTGCATTTTTTGTTCTGGTAAGAAATGCTTTGCTTGTGGGAAAGGAGCTATGTAAAACAGGTATATTTGCCTGCCTTTCCAGACTGATGAAACAGTGCATAACACAGGTCCTGAAATAATCTTCCCTGTTATGAAAATTTGTAGTCTGATATTGTCAAATAAAAATATTTGGATTATATAAAATACTTGTTTAAAGACACCCAAACCCCCAAAACCATGGTCAGTGCTGAGAAGAGCAGAAGTAAATTGAAGAAATACGATGTTTTGGCAGTTGTTTCATTATTTTACAAATTTTCTTGGAGAGTATTTGATTTCTCCCAGTGGCAGCATGGTATAGCCTTAACTGAGCAGACCAAGGACCTGATACAAATTTAAGAAGTTTTTTAGTTATACCTATATTATTATATATTCCCAGGGCCAGGGAAATTGTGGCTTGCCCTGCCTTTCTCCTAATGGTGTCATTCAGAGCTATTCCATCACTTCCTGCCGTAATTTCGTTTTTTTAGTGCTTCTCGCATGCATGTGCTATTGTGGCTCTGAAGCTGTGCTGTTGCTGTTAATTGTGCTGCAGGAGCTTGTGATCAATGCTCCAACTTCCTCAAAAGCTGTAAATTAAGCTTTCTCATGCAGATTTTTAGTAGAGCGGACTTTTTAGATTTTTCCTGTTTTCAGAGCTGGAGAACTGTGACTCAGCCAGAGTGTTCTGAAAGTGAGAGGTCTTCTGCTTTTTGCAAAGAATGCTGGTCTTTTTCTGGAATACAGGATGTCAAGTGTAACCGCAGTTAGAAACATTTTTGGTTTTCTTCTTCATTTTTTGATGAGAGCCATTCCTTTTGAATACTTGAGAAAGGTGGTGGTGTTATAGTTTTAATTAATCACATGAACCTAAAGAATTTATCAAGAACCTTAAAAAATATGATGGGTTTAGGACTCATTATAGTGCTGCAAAAGATGTCTGTTGGAATGAACTATGTACCCTAAATAGTGCTTGATGCATTTTAATGCTAAAGTAACACTGAAACTGTTCACACAGAGAAAATTTGAAAGCTCACTCCAGTGACCTTTCATATAAGTCACAAGACCTGCATGGATATTACATCAGTGAAGCTCTTCCAGCTCTTTATTTTGCACTTAGTGTCCTGCTTAGCGGATGCACTAGGCAGTATTTAATGGAGCTGCCAATCCTTGCTGCATGGTTGCTTCTTGATACTCTGCTGAGGCAAAGCAAAATGTCGCTGTACTTCTTAAAAAGTAAGCTCCATTGAGTGGTGTGAGCAAGTATCACCAAGAAAACAACAGAACATCTTCCCTGGTAGATGTGTGTCATAGAGATTGTTTTCACTCTCTGTTGCCACAGGTAAGGCTCTGTAGTTAGTGGTGTGGTAATTGAGCCTGCTGTGCAATTGGGAGTCCTTGAAAGGAGTGGAAAGAAAAGAAAGTGCTTCCCTCCCCTTGTGTGGTGCTGTAAGGGCTTAAGTTGTTGGTGTTCATTCAGGAATACAACAGGGAGAGCTAGAGTGAAAGCATCTTGTCTTGTGCTTTCTGTCAACTCGTTAATGACATCCCTACTTTAGCTTCAGAATTGAGGAGCTTTAGCCCCCGACTGCATTATTGGGTATTTTGGTGATTGCTCTACATCTCTCTGTATGTACACATTAGGACGTCCCACTATGTAGATTTAATTTTATCAAATGGCAAAGATGGATTTAATGATTCACCTGAATCTTCATGTTTTATTAGATATTGATATTGAGAGTAGAAAGCAGCTACCTGTGGTAAGAGAAGAAAGAACAACTCATACAAGTGTTGTTAATGTCACAGATTTAGTAAGCACTCAAATATCTCTTTTTTGTTGTGTCCCAGCACTGCACTCACCTCAGGTGAAGAGAAAACCTGATTTAACAGACTTTCTAATACTAACGGTGAGATTGGCTCCTGTTTCCCTGTGTTCATAGCCTGAATAAACAAGGCAGAGGGCAGGGGGAAGAGAGAAAGGGGAAGCAGAAGAGAAATGGCCTGCCCAATTTCATAAGGCAGGTCCTGCTGCCCCAGGCTAGTGCTCTCTTCTCTCAGAGATGCTCTGCAACCATTTAGAGAGGTTCATTGCACTTGGATTAGTTGCAGATAAAATGGATGCTTTCTCCAGTAAAATGTATAATAACAATAATTGGCTAAAATAATTGGTCTCCTTTGAAGTCAAGAAACATGTTATTAAACAATAGGAGATATTCTAGTAAAGGGTCTATAACTGATTCTAAAATCATCATTTTGATCTTCAGGCAAATACCATTCAGCTGAGCACTTTGTTTATCTGTTCAGGCAAAATGTCAGTCTCTGGATTGCTGAATAGAATTTGCATCACTTGTATAAACTTGCAGTGCAGATTTCTAATTTACATGTTTTTCCATTTTTTCCCATTGTTGATGTTAAACTGTGAGGATGCTTCAAAATCTTTCAGTGCCACATGGAAGAAAGCTTCATTAGTTGTGAACTACCTTTTTATATATCCGAAAGCTTAGATAAGGCCTGTTCAGTTCTTAAAAACAGGACTATTTTATTTACAGTACCAGACTTTTAGATTGCTGCACAAACTCTCAAATACTTGCTTTGTATTTACAGGTGTAGTGTGTCACCAACCATGGTTAAATCTGTGGTTGTGCAGCCAACTCTGTAAAGAACTTGAGTCATTAAGTCTGTGATAACTAAATGTAGAGGAGTAGAGAGCAGGAGAATTAAGCGATACTTTCCTTGATTTATTTTTAGAGATTGATTATGTGCTTGCCTACTACGCTGGGATAATGTTAAAACAGAGTAAGTCCATTGTTCACGTGGGCTTGGCTTCATCCATGCAAATGAGATGAAAGCACCCTGCAGCCTCTTGATGTGGTTGTTTGAGCTTGTTGTTCTTTCTAACAGGTGCAGTCAAGTTCTTGTATCTAGAGTAAACAGAAGAATAAGGACTTTAATGTGCTTTAATGAATGTTGGGGAGGGGTGTGTGTGGAAAAGAATAAAAATAACTTAAAAACAGGAACAGTATTTACAATACAAATCAGAAGTGAGCAGTGCAATTGGAGTGTGTACTTAAGTGTCTTGGTTTCCTTACAGTCGGGGTGCACATAAAGAAAGATGCAGCAGTTCAGGAATTGTGGAGTGTTGGTGTGATTGTCATAATAACTCTCAATTGCATTCTATTTAGTTTTGTTTCTCAGAATTATATTCTGTCAGCTTCCGTATCTGTTTTATATGTATTCAGTCATTTCCCTCAAGATGAGTGTCTTCTCTGTGAAACACTTGACTGGATAAATTTTGTACTTTGAGTCTCTGAGCTATATTGAGGTTTTCTACAAGATTCTTAACTAGCCTCAGAATTTGGGAGGGATACTCTCCTTACAAGGTTGCACATGACTGTGTTTGTGCAGAGAATGCATGTTCTTCATCTGAGAGGAACACTGGAAAAAAGAAGGGGTGTGTATTGGCCCTCATGCTTTCAGTTTGCACACTGCCTCGCTGTGTCTGTCCCACAAGCAGCAGATATGACTTTATCTTTGGGTCAGATCTGTTTGTTGGCACCTGTCTGTCTTCCTGATTTGGCAGGGACTTCCCTGTGGGTTCCCCCCATCAGTGGTGATGGGGGGAATATTCTGGGATATTGGCTCTACTGAATTTCTGACCCTGATGAGAAAGCTTATCCAAATCATAGGAACTGTTTTACTTCAGCTTGTTGTGTTTGTGTACAGAGTTAGTTTCCTCAAATTTAAATTTTGCAAGTAAATCAATTTCTATAGAAATGTCCAACTCCTGCTGATAGCCTTGCTGTTAACTGGGCAGCAATTGCTGACAGATTCTGTTGCAACAGCTGCAAGATACTATAAAGAGAAATTGCCCCTCTGAAGATCATTACCTCCTACATCTACATTTCAGGAAGTTTCTAGTATGTTTCATCTGGTCATATCAATCTGCCAACTGTTTATGTCAGACAGAAATTGGAGCAATGTCTGATGGAATCAGCCCTGCAACTCTCCACTGAAAGGTGGAACTGGGATGTGTTATGGATTAGAACAGGAAAATATCTCCTTGTGCCCTAGACAAGACTGAGGGTTAAAATGTAGCTCTGGGTTTAATTTATTTCAGACAGGTTCTGTGTGATAGAGCTTGGTTCTTTCATTTTGATGCCAGAAGGATGCTGTCACCTGTCTTGCAGAATGTTTGAGTTGGCTTCATTTTCAATCAGGAAAAAAAAAAAAAAACAGGTCCTAAATCTTTCCAGTTGAAATTTGGATGCTGTCTTGGCAGTGCCACATAAAGCCAGGGGAATGAATGGACGCACTTGGCTTCAGCTTGTTTTAAAAACAGAGGTTTGGAATGGGGCAGTAACAGAAGCATCGGCATCAAGTAGCCAGAGAGAAAGGGAGGTCCTGGTTGTGCTTAATAGCACCCAACGACAGAAGCAGCAATTAATAGCACCAATGATATATTGGCCACCAAACCAGGATTAGAGCATGGTGCTGATGGTGCTGATAACACCATGGCTGTGAGTTCAGTCCCTGTATGGGCCATTCACTTAAGAGTTGGACTCAGTCCTTGTGGGTCCCTTCCACCTCAGAATTATCTGTGAATCTGTAATTTTGGATTAGCTACGTATGACCTGGTAGTTGTTCTCTCTTGCATGCAGTGTTGGTATTTGGTTCCCAGTTTTTATTGATGCTCTTCTTGAGAATGTATTTATTTTCCATTGAGTTTCCAAACACAATTTATGCCACTCTGCAATCAAGTGCCTTTGTGGAATTTGAGGCAGGCCCAATATACTGACTTTTCAAGTTTGTTCCATATGTTAGCAGAAAGATTGGGACCACATCTCAGCTACAAAGTATTTTTACATCAGTGAAAAGGTTCTTTTCTTTTGAAAATTGTATTGCTTGATGCAAGGACGCCTCTTCTGAAAGAGGATTGCCACTTATCCTCCTTAATGACTATAGTCAATTTGGCAAAGAGCAGGCACAATGCAAGTTTTATTTGCCGTGTTTAGTAGAAAGCCAATTTTTTTTGGTATTTCAATAATGGCAAAGATAATTGATGTTATGAGAGTAAATGTTGCAGCTATTAGTATAATTTTGCTAGAATTACATTCAAAATCCAAAGATTTCTGGAGGATGGTGAGTGTATGCAATGCTTTCAGGATTCCCTGATAAAGGGAGCTGTTTAATTAAGCCTTTTTTAAATTATAGCTAAATGTATAGGCATGTATTAAGAGGGACAAAAGCAGACCCATCATATGAATCAGAGAATTAGCATCCAGTAAAGAAACCCATTTAAAAAAGAATGTTTGAGCAATAAGAAGGGCATTTAAACAAGACATAAAAAAAGTCCAAAGAAAAATTGTGGAAGACTTGGAGCTCAATACTTTGCTTACTGAACCCAAATGTAAAAATTCTTTTTTTAGGTTACATTTCGTAGAAGGAAGCATGCAGGAACAGGGGTTTGTTTTGTCAAGAGAGGCAAAACAAGAATGTCTTTGAATTTGCTTTAAATTGGGAGGAAAAGCACAATTTAACAGTGAATTGTTGGAACAGCTGTTGCAATAGATGAGTTTTTAATATCCTGGTGTGTGTGGACCAAGACAGAATTTTACATTTTATTTTCTCTTAGCTAGATATGTTTTAGTCAAAATGATAGGGAAGTTAAGCAAATGCTTTCAGTTCAATGTCAGAAGGGACCATTCGCCTTTTCATCTTGGTCTTTAAAAACTGTGAAAAAATGCAGCAGGCTGATGTCACTTGTTTCTACTCAGAGCCTTGTTGTACTTGGTATTTGTGAGAACCACTTTTAGTATCTACAGGGGAAGTTGGAAAACCCCTCAAATATTACTGCATCTAAGAGCAGGGTGTGTGATCTGTGTGAGGGAAATCACTGCTGCCGTGCCCGGAGAAGGGCTGGATCCAGCAGCCTTTCCTCTGGCCAAACTTCCATTAAATAAAAGGAGAAAGGTGAAAACTTGTCTGTTCTGCCCATCTGACTGGGATTTCCCCTCGGATGAATGCTTCGTTGTAGGGAGGAAACCACACTCAAACAATGTCTGCCATGTATGATGCTCTGAGCTAGGAGGGGCTGCTTGCGGTGCTCTCTAGCAGTAGTGGGGAACCAAGGGAGCTGCTGTGCTGGGCTCAGGTGGGCGATGCACAGGAACGAGTCAATCACGTTCTCCTTGTGAATGCCAAGCTGTAATGTATAAATTGTTGGAATGAGGACTTCATTGTAGCCATACAACATCTTTTGTTAAGTTTCTTATTAAACTGAGCATAGTAATTCACTCATTGGGTTAAAGTCAGTAATGTGGGGGGTGGGGGAATGCATTTTCTTTTCATATACTTTGAAAAGCATCTTGAAAGTAAGGCATGCTGGAGGAGTTGTGGGGGATCAGCACCAATGTAGTGGATGCTCTCGCTTGATGTTGCTGTGAGGGAGCTGAAGAGCAGCTGGGTGCCACTGGCAGCCGCTCCCCCACATGCCAGCATGGTGGGGTTCTGCTTGCGCTCTGTGTTGGGCTGTGGGTGGTGGGGGATTGTGGCTTGAGAGTTTGTTAAATCTCTGATAGTAGTTGGAGTTTGAAGACAGTTGTTTTAAAAAGAATTGCAAATGCAGCATTGACTGCTGAAGTCATAAAGCAGATGGTGTTACGAGCCACAGGAGGGTTAAACAGTTGAACAATATTGACTGTTACACTCATAAATGATAATTAATATGTCTTTTTTATTACTGACTCAATTTCTGCTGCTTGCTTGGACTTTTCTGTTGCTGTCAGTGAGGTTTGGCTGTTCTGAATGAGGCCGCAGTTTGCTCAAGAGTCACTGCCACCTATGGGGCCCAGAAACCTCCTGCAAGAACAGGATGGGAATGAGCAGCTAAGAAGACAAGGCGTAAAGAACACACAACTTCACCCATTGGCAGAAAATCTTGTTTAAAGGAATTTCCTCCCCTTCTAGCCCTTCAGAAACCACGGATAGAAAGGGATAGAAACTGAATGATGGATTTTAAGAAGCTGTACCCTCCTTCCTCCCTCCCTCCAATTACTACTTGCATTTACAGGGTAGAATTAATGAAGTTAATTACATCTACACAAAATCTCTTGGTTGAGTGAATTACTTAGATCTTTTAAAATAGAGACATAATTTTCTGCAGGGTTCACAGACTGTTTTTCAAGCTTGGTTGGTTACTTTGGTTTATAGTCCCCATGATGCATGGTTGCTATCTTAAGCACTCTGGGGTGAACCTTTTAGAGTAATACAAGATGTCAAATTCAGTGTCAGGACAACTGCAGTGTTCAAAACAAAAATACTGAGATAAATAAAAAGACCGGTTTCTAACAAAGATGAAAAAGAGGTAAAATGTAAAGCAAAACAACAGGCAGAGGCTCTTAGAGGGTAAAACTATATTGTGTAATTAGCAAAGAAAATGTCTAATATGCTGCTTGTCTGGCAGTTGTTTGTTCATCCTGGTGTCATCATTTTCAACATGCAGCATTAACTGAAGGAATTTTCAGGGGTATGCTTACATGTTAAGGTAGAAACAGAAAAAAAGGACAGAGAATAATCTGTGCAATCAAAACATTTAAAAGGGACACCTTACAGTAAGTAATATTCAAGATTAGGACTTCAAAGAATGGAGAGATCAGGCATACATGATTTTGAGGCTTTAACAGATAATTTTACTTTAAAACTACCTGACATGTGAGGTTGACATTAAAGTTAAGCTTAGATTTAGGGCTGGAGGCAAACTTCAGCATCTAATTAATTTTTCACCAAATTACATGTTGGGGTTTTTTTTAAGGAAATTTTTGTGCAGATTTAATTTAGAACTTTCTTGCTTTTTTTGCTTTAGGGATTTAAAAAAAATTAGAAATCAAATAGAAGGTTTTTATATGGAAACAATAATTTTGTTTCTTGTGGTGATTGAAACTTAAATTTCTGTTTCTCATTTACTGCTGTGTCCTGGGCTTGCCCCTGGCTTGTATCTTAAGCAGCGCCCCATGAGCAGCACTTTCCATGCTGTCCTTGTCTCTAGAAAGGCAGAACACACCGTGTTTCGTGAAATGTTGTTCAAAAAGATCCTAGTTTGCATGGAAAGTAAGGTGATGTGTACATTACTAGAGTTTTCCTGAAACGTTTCGATAGCATTTCCTAATGGAAAACTTCAGGTTTTTCAGATCAAAGATTTGTATTTCAATCCTCCATCAATAAAATTCTAATCCTTACTGCATACAGATTTTCATTATACACAAAAGGAGTGCTAACAAAGATTCATTTCCAAGAAGAAAAGGCAAAAGCATCATGTATGCAATCCAGATACAAGAAATTGCCCCTGCAGCATAGACAATATGGTAATGTGGACTTAAGTGTGGCATGAAGACTCAGGTGGCCCAGTAAACATAAGAACCTGAAGGTTTTGAACAGCCATATTAAGCGGGCATTTATTTAGGGCTTTCTGAACACACTAGAAAAACCAGTTTAACAGCAGCATTTGCTGGTTGACCACAGAGTGAAGCAACTAAGTCAGGGAGGCATTGGGAAATCTTCCCAGGAAAGAAATATTTTTGGCTGATGATACTTCTGGGCATTAGGGTTGTGAGGTGTCCTTCGGAGTCACATCACTGCAGCTGGCATTCCTTCTGTTAATGACTGAGCCTTACCAAAGGAAGTCAGACTTCCAGTTCAGAAAACCTGTAACTTAACTTACTAACTTAATTTTGTTTGGGTTGTCTTGGGCTATGCTGATTGAGAGAGAAACTTGTCTTAGGTTTGGTTTGTGCAGTGTCCAGCTCCAGGAGTTGCATACCCATGAGCGAGGTTCACTATGAGCTGTCACAATATGAGCAAAATTATGTCTCATCAGTAAAATTACATTTTAGTAAAATACGTGGAGACAAAATATTTAATGCAACTATTAGTTGAATTGTACTGTTTACAGGAGTCACAGAGGGAGCACTCCTCTGAAAATGGGCAGTTTTAGAAAGAATCAAGGTAGTTTGTTTGATAGGTGACTTATCATAGGACAGGTTCTTTCACCATCTGTATTTTCGATAATTACTAGTTTTATCTAAATGTTAGAGATACTCTGTGTTTGTCATCATTAATGATTTTTATTATATTCTACTAAGGACATGGAAGCCCTTTATTTTCTATTTATTGCTGTGAAATTATTTCAAAATTTACAGCTTCACAGATGCAGATTCTCTCTGTGGTTTTTAATTGTGCATATTTATGATTTTGGTGTTTTGCAAGATTCTGGAGCTTAAGCCCCTCAGCTGTCACTGTTTGCTGCTGATGGAAACACCTTAGCAGCAGCAAACAACTGCTGGCAAAAGGAATTGCAGCACTAAGATAAGGTTGTTTCTAATCTAAGTGCTTCTCGGTTGAAAATCGCATGAGGAAAAAACATATTCAAGGAATCAGTCAATTGTGGCTTTTTTCTAATGTATGATATTTACAACCTCTGACAATTTGAGCTGAGAGCAGCAAAAATCTACCCTAATTGCAAGGACTGCAAAAAAATACTCACACTTTTTCCCCCCTGAATAAATGGTTGTTTCTTTGGGATGAAATGTGTGTCTGCATTATGAAAGAAAACAATAACAGTGCTGTGTCTGTGCTCATTAAGTGGTTGGAGAAGAATGAACAAGTCCAGATTTTTCTTTGTGTCTGCCTAGATTTCAGATGACGCAGTAGAGCATGTTCCCCGATGCCTCTAATTCTAAAGGGAATAGTGTACTTTACGATGATACTTTTGTTACCACTTTTCACTTTCAAGAATGTCTGTAAAGATTTTGGATACACTCCTGTGCATTACTATGCGAGGAGTAAGCCTTTGTGATTCTGGAGTGTAAGTGTAGAAAATAACTCAGGATTTCGTAATGTGTCTAGAATTCATATCAGCACCAAAGTGCTTATGGTTTGAAAGAAATATGTGTTATTTCTGTGAGACTTCATGTAAGTATGTATATATATATATATATATATATTTAAGCAATGTTTCTTTTGCAACATTACTGACTTAACTTGTAAAATACTGTTGTGTTTTCATCTTAGGTCTGAGGGTAACAGTGTTACTAACATCATCCCTCATGGTCTTGGGAGCTGGCCTGAGATGTGTTCCAGTTTCAGACCTAGAAATTAGGAAGAAGTAAGTGAATTAATTATTTTTAATATACATATTTTATTCTTTCTGCTAATGTAATTTTTGTTGCTACTACAAAGAAATATTAGTGCAGATTTTCTGTATGAAGCTGATATGCCAAATGTTTGTTGTGTGGCCATGGTTTTACATGCTTCTTCACGTCTTAAATGGGTTTTTCTAGTCCTTCTTCTCCATAGTATCTGAAGATCAGAAAGCCCTTTACAAGCTTGAGTTAATTAAGCCTCACCCCATCCTGCATAACTAATATTAATCTGCTTTGCAAATAAGGAACCAGAGATTTAGAGAAATTCAGAAACTGGCCCAAGATCACACAGAGAGTCATGCCTCAAACCCCAAAAATAAGTAATTTGTATGCAAATGTTAAATAATTAGTTCATTTTCTCATATCAAATGTATGGCATCATGCCGTGAGACAGATGAATTTGTGCAAAATGGCTTTTTTCGTGTAGTCTCTTCCAGTCCATGTTCCAAAGTAGCTTTGTACTTCTTCTGCAGTGAAATGATTGTCTACTGTACACATGCACCTTAAGAATTTGTGATAGAAACAGACTCCTTCCTAAAAATCCCACAAACCAAACAATTCAATTGTTCCATCAGCATATCCTGAATCTGGGGATCCTCAGTAAGTACAAGAGTAGGGCTTATTTTGTACAGCCAGGGAATATGGATCACTCGTTGTTCACGTAACTTTCTTTCGCCTCTTAGTGCAAAGGAGGTGGGAGTATGGAGGCATTACTACTCTTTCCTGCTACTTTAAAAAAGCAGTAGCACTGGTTCTTTGCTAATTATGCTTGCATAATATGTAAACACTAAGAAAAGCTCTTAAAAATAAAATGTTTTATGTGGGTTGGGTTTTTTCCCACTCGAATTCTAGTCAGCTTGAATTCTACCAGGCAGTCCTGGTATTACTTAAGCAAGTTATTTGGGTTTGGGTTTTTTGTTTTCTTTTATTTTTTTCTGTTAGTATTGCTTAAGCTGAAAATCAGCTTGGAAGCCTTTTAAGCTGAGAAAGAAAATGTTTGGTGTGAAGTTGAAAGCTGATGACTGGGTACCATGGGTAAAACAAAGAAAGAGGTTCAGAGAGAGAACTGGGTATGTAAAAAACACATTAATTGTAAAACTAGCCCCCATAAGTAAACTAAGAGCAGTGTGTCAGGTAGGGGGAATGCAATTTCTTAGGTGTCTAATGAGCATATAACAAAGCACTCAAGGTGCTCCTGATGTTGGTTGCCCACTGTTGCCTATTTTCACAGGGTGTTCAAGGACTCTGTTAGCAGGGCAGGCTGAGCTAACCATATTGTGCTACCCTTCACAGTGACCCTTTTGAGGAAAAGTACTGTTTGGGTGGCCAGGGAGAGTTGTCCTCATTTTACCCTTGGTCTACATTTTCTTGAAATGTCAAGGGGTGCTTGACTTTCAGTTTGTTCATTCTCATCAGTCTTGGGTTAAATATCAATAGCTTTTAAATGGGACAGATGACTTCAATGCAATGAAATGCGGTATTTTATGTAGCTTTTCATTTATGGTGTGTGCCAGAAGACATGTGCTGCCCTAGGCTTTACCAAAACAAGGATGAAGACTGTAAATAACTGAGAAGATGAAAATTCCCAAGTGAGATGTGAGGTATCATTTGGGGAATGCAAAGGAGAGTTTCCACAAATTCTTAGCACCTTTAAACAAGGTTTTCCAGCATAGCTGCAGCAAGGAGGTCTAGGAAAACAATGAAATACATAACTAAGGAAAAACATTCAAGGAACAACTTCTTCAACTAGAAAAAGAAAGGCTTTGGACTCTATAGAGTCTGATGAGTGAGATGCATAAAACATGATGTTAAAATTTATTGAAAACTATATAGGGAAAAAAAGAGTATGAACAGAATCCTGATGGAAAAGGTTAATAATTTCATATATTCATGCTGTGTAAATATGTATCATCTCCAGCTGAAACTGATAAATTTGCCTACTTATCCTACTCCCAAAAAAGAAATTTTCAAGAACTGTAGCTCTACATGAGGAAGTAGCTTGATCTTTTACTCAGTTTGATTAAAAATCTACCAAGAATTAATTATGGCCAACTGCGTGAAGCAAAAGAATGGTTTTCAGTGAAGTTTCTTGAGACTTTGTAAATAATTGTACAGACTGTGTGACCTTATACCATGTAACTTGCATTGTTTGGAGGGCTAAGGCTTAAGGCCAGTTCTCATCCGTTATTTGAAGCGTGATACCAGATAAAATAATATTTTTGAGATGAGCATTACTGCTTAATGCATTAGCCACAACTGGCTGAGTACCAAATAATGCACTTATTCTGAGTGTGTATATGCATTAATAGAACAATTTGAATGTTACAGAACCTGTCAGAGGGACAAGATCACACACAAGCTAATTGGAAGCATTTCAGAAGCCAGTGTAACTGGAATTTCTTTAAATGCTTTTGCGTGTTTTGTAGTGTGTTCCTTCAGTCTGTGAGTAATCTGTGGGAATATGCCGAAGATTTCCATGGGACAATTCTGTCAGAGCTAATATACATAAAATTAAAAGCATGTTCATGAGGTTTGTAAGGTTCAGGTTGGGGGTTTTGTACTTTGTAGCAGTCTCTGCTCCCTAAGCTCTTGTGATTTAACATAAAGGAGAGCTGCTAAAGCCCACCACCTATCAGAGCAGTCATAGACGTAAGGAAATCACTGTTAAGACTGACATTTAATCCTGGCTGCTTTATGCTCCTTATCTCAAGCAGACCTGTAATATCCAAGTGTATTCTTAAGCCCCTTTCCAGTCTATAATTATTCTTTTGGTTATAGTGTGTAGTATCAGACTAAGATCATCTCCAGTCCTCTGAGTCGTGTTTTAAACATAGACCTTAACCTCTCTTTTCAGTACATTTGATGCCTCTGTATATGAGGGAAAATTCAAGTTGCACATTTCAGTGTGTCTCTTGAAGCAGCTGTGAATTTTCTGTGGTAAATTTTTTTTCTCTGCCAGTGTGTGACCTAAAACTATACTGGAAATCCATGCCAGAGCTGCATAAATTCAGTGCAGGCTGAAGTGGGAGTAGATGGGGAAAATGTTGAAGTGTGAACTTGCATGTCAGATGGAGGATCCATCCTTTACATGGACTGATAGAGTCTGTCTCATGTACATATGCTTTTACCTGTTTTCCTCCCCAGCCCAGTAACCTGTGGGGTTAATGAGTCTATCATACAGACAAGGACGTTAAAAAGAATTTTTCTTATGTACCATGAGCTTCTGGGTTTGTCAAATGTGCCAGATATGTGACAGTAAATTTGACTTCTAAAAATAAACCCCCAAACTATTATTCCTTTCTAAATATTGTGAAAACTTCATTTGCCACACCTATTTTTTTAGTTCACAGTTAATATACATTATATAGAACATAAAAGAAAAAAAGATGTTATCAAATTGTACCTTTCCTGGATCTTCTTCCCTTCTCTGGAGGTTACAAGAACATCACTAATGCTTTTTTGCCTGTGTTTTGTCCAGTCCTTTCCTTTCTGACTCCTGCTTGTCACTGAGTAAATATTTTCATTGAACTCTTTTAGGATTTGGTTATTTTATCCTGAACATTAACATTACTGGGATGCATTTTTCAATTGATTAAATCAGAGTTGGTTTTTTCCCTCCACATAGCACTTCATATTTACCTTGTATTCTGTGTTTAGGAATAGGTTTACATACATCTTAGTTCTTAAATCTAGGCAAAAAGCTGTATGAGCTGAAATGTGTAAAAAAGAAGGAAATAAAACGATGAAATCAGCCCACAGCTGTAAATCTTTGGCTTTTAAGACTGATTGTGTGATGTAAGACTTCTTAAAATGTTTTGAAAGACAGGATAATTAAAGACATGGAAGTAAAGGATGTAACATAATTTGTCATTTGTATTGAACACATTAATTAAGCAATTTGTTAGAACCTGTTATGCTGTGGGCTGGTAGGGTTTGTCCTTCACATTAGATTTCACAACAGAGAAGTAGTTATTGAGGACCTTGAATCATGGCAGTGAGAGGTTACTCCTTGGCAGTAAATGCCATTAAAATGTTTGTTGGGAACCCAACAAAATAGTGCAGAGGATTACAGTGGAAACAGAGTGGTTGTTTACACAGTCATTTATTGGAGACACACCAATAGCTGGTAGATTCTGTAATTGTGTCTTTTTGTTAGTATTACCAGTTCTTGGGATTTTGAATCTTTTTCTTACTCTTGAGATACATTGCTGTGAACTCATTTTTTTCTGCCCTGTATTTGTATTACCACATCTTTGGTACATTTTGGTTCTATTACAGAGTTGCAACGTAGTTTGTATTTTACTCTTGTTAGACTTACTCTTTAACAATTCCACATTTTTACTTTTTTCATCCCTGAAAGCCTGAAGAATTACACAGGATCATCTCATTATTTGTCTTTTCTGATCCTAAGGCTGCCATAAGCTACCATTCTTATGCATGAAAAATGCAAAGGGGCACCTCGGAAGAGGTAATTTCAGTAAAGCAAAGACATACTAGGATTCCCATATTCCCTGGGAATACTGAACACACTTCTGTGCTCAAAAACTCCCAACCAACCCAAAGTGGAGCATCTGTGGAGAAGAGGAATTAAAGTGTTCTAGGGAATGAGAAGAGCCTGTTAGGAGAGGATGGCAGACAAATCAGCCTGTAAGAAATAAAGACGGAGTGTGCTGAGTGTTTTGTGCTCCCTACCTCACTGGGGAAGAGCAATGAAAAAGGGATTTAATCTAAAGCAGGGGTCTGGGAGTAGAAAGGTGAATAAACATACTTGTTTGTGTGTTGTAGCTCAGCAAGCCGAGGGGGAAAACATTAAGATTGAGCACTTGCCTGGTGCTGATGGTGCTGGTTTGTGCTGCAGTGCTGCGGAACGGCTGAGCTGGGTTAATTCTTGGGATCAGAAAAAGAGGAAAGTGGGGAAAAAAGGAAGCAGGTCATTCCTGAGTAAGTTCACATGGGGAATACGTATTTTTTATGCTCCTGTAACTTAACAGTTTATCTTGTTTTTATTACCTCCACCAGCTTCATCTTGTACACAGGGTATTTATTTTTTAACCTCTGCTCCAAAGCATTTCTTTTACACGAAAGGTCCTGTGAGTTGTTCTTATGTGGTGATGATTTTTCCAGCTTTGCTTATTTGTTCATGGTAGTGGGGGATGATTTAGTGTCCCTCTGGCTGCCCAGTGGTCCCACCTGCCAGTGCTCAAGCTGCGTGTCCTGTGTTGCAGCAGCAGCCCCTGATCAGTGCCACCACTCCGGAGGCAGCCAAGTTGGCTTCTTCAGCTGGAGCAGCTTTAGTGGAAAAAGGAGATGACTTGACAGTTCTGGTCATAAACACACTGTTCCTTTTGCTCCTGTGCTGGACTTTGGCCATGGCACTGTGGGTGTCATCCACCAGCGACCAGCGTGGCTGCTGAATTAGCAATTTACAGACCCTGTGTAAATTCTTGGAGTACTGAATCCAGTACATCAAAGAAACTCAGAAAGGGCTTGGTATTGCGGCAGTATTTAGTGGGCAGCACTTCTACAAGGCCTCAGCCAGTGTAAGCCTATGCTGGAAGGGAAGAGAATTTATATTCTCTGTGGGATATTTAGCTTCATCTCATATAATGGCAGGTGGTATCCTTAACTGTAGAATGCTTTTAATTTTTTAATTATACTGAGTTCTTTGCTTTAGTTTGTGACTCATATTATGTTGGCTAATTTCTGTCCTTAAAGAATTCATATTAATTGAATTTGTATTGAAGTTGCTGCATTATAATCAAAACACTCTCTTGCTCTTTCACTCGCTTAAGAAAAATTATTCAGGAATATTTAAATACGTCTTGTTTATCCCATTCCTTAATTTGCTGCATCTCCTGTGCACTCCTACTCTTTTACTAAAAAAATCCTACTTAGGACCTCTTTTGTACTAAGTAATCTTAATCAGCTTTCTCCCACAGCAGCCCCAATAGCAGCCAGTCCTGGTGCACGTCCCTGATAATTTTTTTTCTGTATGTTTTGCTTCATTAGCCCATAGTGTAATTGCCTACTTTGTGTTTACAGTGCTGCTTACTTTGCGTCTTTTCATATTTGATGAGCATGTCCACTGTTAATGTTGCTTTAAATATTTCTTCTTTTGGTAATTGGTTTGTGGAGTGGGTTAGTTTTAAAACAAAAACAAGAAAACAGAACTTATAATAAAAAAACCATCAGCTTTGACTTTATCTGTCCTTATCCATGAAACCTGGATAAAGGGAAGAATGCCCCCACACACAGTTGTGTGACAGGTGTGATGGCTGCACAGTAACCCGGTGTGAGGATGCAAGGAAATTTGTCACCACAGTGCCAGGGGGTCTCACTGTACACCCACCTCATCCCTTTCCTCTGTCAGGATGTCTGATGGAGACCTCAAGGGTCTTGGCCTGAGATTGCTGCTTCCTCACCTTGCAAATCCTTGTCTCTCTCGGCAGGCTCTCAGGAATAAATTTTGGAGTAACTGGTTTTCCAATCCTTTAAATTTAATCCCAAAACTCACTGTCTTTCAGACCATTGTAAATGCATTTGCTGTTTTAAGTGTGGGAGAAGAGACATGAGGCTGGGATGCCTGGGAGATGCTGTGGTCCCTTCCAAGTCTGCTCCCATAATAGTCTGACTGACTGTGCTGAGGCCATGGTTCATACAGAGGTGAAACATGAGCCTAATTCCTGATGAAAATGGCTAAATGTGCATTTTTAAAGTTTTTCTCTTTTCTTTTTCACTCTGTTGCTGGAGATAATGTACCACACAGTGACTCAAGCTTTCTGCTTGTAATAATATTTCTTACTGGTGAGGGAAAAACCAGCTTTAAATTATTCCTCGTATCAATGGCTGCATGCATCAAAAACAAGCTAAAAAATGCTAATGACCTCAACGCATGAATATCTGGAAGGCAGAAAGCTTTTGTAGTATAAATGTATCGTTTAATGAAAATATTGAAAGTATATTTCCATGAAATTCATCTATCAGAATGTTATTTTTAATAGACGAATTCATTGCTTTACCCAGAGGTGTTTTTCTTGTCAGTCTTTTTCCAGACATAGAGTGTTACTGTGCTCTCTTTGGGGTATAAACAAAACAGCATTTGCATTGGTTCTCCCCATACTCTATAGCAATGAATTGCAGTAAAACATGAATTTGACCTCCCTAATTCTCTTTGCCTTAAAAGTGCCTGAAAAAGTTCCACTTACTAGGAGGTTCTTTTGTTGTATTTATTTTTGTGAGTTTAAAGAAAAAGCTCTATCCACTTCTAGTAGGTTGATTGTGAAAAATAAGAAGTGATTCTTGATGAAACTGGTGTTGGTTCCCTCTGAGGTATAATCAATCTCCTAATATATAATGTGGGTAACTCCAGGCCTTTTCATATGCCTTTTCCTGGGCAAGCAATGTGCATCATACGTCAGTGCAGGCATTCTAGAGTAGGAGGTATTTGCTTGCTTTGTTGCCATGTAGTGACACTAAATTCAACAGCACTTCAAAAGTTCTCTGAATTCCTCCTGTGGAAGGGTCTCTTTCATTTGCTTCCAGGAGTTTCCACAATGAGCTAATCACTACATAAACCTATTTGTCTTACAAATTAGCAGGAGTTGAACAATCCACTTGTTTCAGTGAATTAAATTGACAGGCATGTGAAAGAAGTATTAGCCATCCATTTCTATAAAACATTAACTTCTTTATCTAGAATTGCTTTTTGCGTTGTTAGGATCAGCAGTTCATGTACTAAACTTTTCCATAGTAAGTGGCACACTACAGCGCTGTCTTCCTGCAGAATAAGCACTCTCAGTGACTTCATTGCTCCTCACACTTTGCCCAACAGTGGCAAAACAGATTTACAGTTTATTTTTGTTGTATTTGCACAGAATTTGAATAGTGACTAAGTGGTCAATTCTCATGGCAGTGAGTGGGAAAAGCACGGTAAAGGTTTCATGAAAAAAACCTGCACCAGAATCACATCTTCTCAGGGCTCTTGAAATGAGCTCTACTCCCTCCTAAGATGCAAAGGAATTGAATTTCCCACTTGGCTGGGGTCACTGTGTTCAGAGAGTCAAAGCAACAGCCTGGGGATGACAGCCCTGCTCTTTACTGTGTTGTCTGCCAAAGAAAAGGTGAAAATGCTTTTTCCATACCGTGAATCAGTTAAAATACTGATCCAACTTCTCCAGCCTTAGCCTTCCCAGAAAAAGTTCAGTTTACATGTCTTAGATCTGAGCTTTGGATACTTATTTTAGTGTTGTGGGTTTTAAATCCGTTGTATTAAAAGTAATTTTTTTGAGTAAGTACTTTTCCCTCCACTGTTGCCTTTTTTTCCCCATCTGAGTACAGAAACTAATGAGATTTTCTTTCATTTAAAATTCTCCTAAGTCCAGGCATTAGACACACAGTGGTAAAAACACTAAATGTCTGGATTTTTCACCTAGAAAAAGCATTTATGTAACACACAGCTTTTAGATAGCTTAACAAATCCAGTACCTGATGTGGCTGTGAGCATGCATGCAAAGTTTCAACTTTTACAAGGAGAAAAAGAAAAATAAAGCCAACTGTAAATGGAAGTGCTTTCCCATCTTAACTGTATGGTATTATCATCAATCACTAGAACCTTTTTCCTGTATAATCTCACTTTTATCATACCCAGTTGGCTCAGTGATACTGTAATTTCAGCATTTACAGTGTTACATGGTTTTCTTTGTTGCTGCCTGCTAGGATATTGCAACAGTGACTGCAAGAAGTGAATAAGGCAGGTATAACCAGGTCAGTTCCTGATAGTAATATAAAGTCTTCTCAGGGAAGTGGTGAAAACCATATAATTAAAGTTATTTATAGTGTGACTTGGTAAAAAAATTGGGAAAGAGATGACAGTATAGTACAATAAGTGTTTTTCTACTCTAATTTCTATTGCTGTATTTGAACCATCCCTTGTACTATATTTTTGCAGTTCAGAGGCCAATTTAGGAACAAAAGTGATCTTTATTTTGTGCAAAAGTATGTGTGTGTATCTGTGGTTTTTTTAGATAGATAGATGCATAATGTAAATGTGTAAGTTACTCATTACTGTGATGCTCTGGCATGTGATATTTCACACTACCATTTACTAACAGTCCCCAAATAATTTTGTTTTGTTTTGTTTTTCTTTAAAAGGGCTCATAAAGGGCTCCTGTTCAATTGCAAGTTACAAGTTTGGCAGAGCACATAAATTCATTAGCAGAGAGGTCAGGTGTGCAAAAACCTTGACATATCAAAATGAGTCCTGACCTGGCTTCTGAGGCAGTTAGAAACAAGATATTTTGGTAGATGTTTACTTCCCCACTTTTGCTT
The DNA here is from genome assembly GCF_000691975.1 of Corvus brachyrhynchos. Lineage (NCBI taxonomy): Eukaryota > Metazoa > Chordata > Aves > Passeriformes > Corvidae > Corvus > Corvus brachyrhynchos. The sequence continues at coordinate 8,682,636 of NW_008239283.1, read as the reverse complement.
TAAGCTACAGTCATCAGTTATTTTGTAAGTTGAGGATGAATTTCTGGTGCAACTTTTTTGCAATTTTCTCTTTCATGATTGTGATTAAAATGCCTTCTACTCATGTTACTTTCTGTCATTTGACCTCAATAGCTTTCTACTTTTTGATACCTGAAAATAATTAAATGATGGCTGGATAAATAACACATCTGAAAACAGAGCTGGATAAATAACAGATAAACATTACACTCGATAGTGTAATGAGACTGAAAAATGTTTTTCCATCTGGGTAGGATCCTGAGCTAAAGTTGTCTTTTCATCCCTTTCCTCAGGAAACAGAAAACTTGTTGTGCGGAATGAAATTGGAATAGTGACAGGGAAAATGCAGTTCCTCTTTGCACCTTTTCAGTAGCAGAAACAAGAAGAAAATCAGGGGATAACAGAAACAAACCTCTCTTGGTCTTGGAGCAATTTTTAGCACTGATGGTGTATGAGAGGAAACTCATGAGCTGCGAGACCAAAATCTAGTGCAGTGCTGATAAGATGTTGTAACAAACAGCAAAAAGCCACCAATACTATTGTGTTCATATTTCTCTGTCAGGTGGAGCAGCTGCTACATACATCTCCCAGAGCAGCAGCTTAGTAAATGCTCTGAATTGCATTTTGAATCTCTCGTCCCTGCCTCTCTGGGGAAATGAGTTAAGGATGTGCAGAAGAACCATGCAAATAATCTTTTTCTCAGGAAAAAGTAGCTTAATTCAAACCAGTATCGAAAAAGAGATAAAATAAGGTTTAGGCTGTTACCATATGCAGAGATATTTGGGGTAGTAGTCTGTATATTGATGGCAATTTAGTCTGAAAATAGTGTTTATTAACTCAAATATGTTAGACTTGAGAAATTAAACAGTATGAAGATAGAGATGCTCTACCCTGGATGATAATGTCAGGCTTTGTAAATGCCAAAAATGCAGGTGGAAAGGCTAATCTGTGGGAACAGAGAGCAAACTAGCCAGGACAAGGCTGGAGAGAGAGCAGCCAGGAAAACACCAATAGAAGACACCTTGAGAGAGGCAAAATTGGCTCATCCTTTGGAAAAAAGAAGCCAACAAACCCAAAACAACAAAGACAGAAAGGTAATATAGAATTAAAATTCTGGATTAAGGTGCTACTTTCTCCCTTGGGATCTGCAAAGTAAAATTAACATTTGGTGCTCCCTCGAGTACAGAGATTGGTTATAGAGCTTTATTCAGATGATGGAGTTTGATAGACATAATCTAAATCTGAAGTACGTGGTAAGAGTATGTGTGTGTAATTTTCACAATATATAAATTGGGTGGTTTGTTCAGGGTATTTTTACAAAACTTTTCTTCTATCAGATGAAGTGCCTACATGACTACAGGTGCTGCAGAACTGTTGTACTTTTTTCTGATTTTAGTGGGTTTTATTTGCTGTTAGGATGACTACAGAGGAGGCATATTTGAATTAAAACAATAATATCATAGTGGTGTCAGTGAACAGAAGTGGCAGTGTGGCGCCTAAAGCTATAGAGGTTATTTTGTGGTGACACAGTTTTCCAAACACACAATAACAAGAACACAATTTAAACATTAAATTCACTCTGGAGCAAGAGGAGATACTAAAATAAAATCTTTATCTGTTACAGTAGTTACCTCACTTGCTACTGAAATGCAGTTGTTTCTTGGGCTGTGCCATAGCTCTGCAAATACTCTGGAACATTTTAGGAGATGTTTGAGAATAACTTACTGTAGTGAGATAAGTAGAATGAAAATACCAAAGTGCACAAGGATACCTTGGTTTGTCCCGAGTACACCATAGAGTAACCATAGGGGATTGATGTAATGTGTCCTCCAGAAAACTATACCAGAGCATTGTTTATATAGTGGTTTTTATTTATTTAAAGCTATTTCATTTTGGTTTAGTTTGTGTGGCAGTTTAACAAGCATTAAAAAGGCCTGACCATGCCTTGGTGTGATGTCCATCTGAAGCACATCATCGACACCAGTAATGAAATCTGTCCTTTCTATGTGAGCATAAAAAAAACCCCTCAAAAAAACCCCAAAACATTGAATTGCTTTCCCAGCTCAGAAAGTGTTTCCTGTATGTGATATATAATAGTGCTTTTTTTTCCCGTGTATTTTTTGTAAATTTTGTTTAAAAATTTAATTTCTAATCCACTGAGAACTGGTAGCATCTATTCCTTTCTATTGCAGTCTACTTAATTCGATAAAGAGTCTGTAGGCATTTCTTTTGCATATTTCATTCCTTTGTGTGCTTTAAAAAACTGCCTGCTATACTGTATGTTATTCAGCCATTTGTGGCTTGAAACAGTGCCTAAATGTTGGCTTATGTTTCCCCATTTTCAGGCCATAGCTTCTTATGTCTCACAACTCAAGTCTTGCAGCAATAACACTGAATTCCTGCTATGGTTAGAAAAACATCACCCATTTGAAAATATCATCTGCCATCACTTTATTGCACAACGAATAGATTTACTTTGGAGGGTTGCAATATCTCATTTGACTCTCTAGCTGTTTTTTAGACATGAAGTTTTTGTATAAATTCCAAAAATAGTTTTGCCTTCCATGGCTGATTGCTTTTTGGAAAAGTCAAAGTGGAAAGTTTCTGACTGAATTCCACGTGTAGGAGAGCCTTCAAAAAGTCCTTTCTGTATTTGTTCATTGTACTAATATTAAGCCAAACTTTGCAGAGACTTCACTGCTTGGAAGTACTATCTCTGTTCTGTCACCAGCCTTATCTGTTAAATCCCAATGAGTGTGAAAAACGAGAAAAATCTGGGTTTACTTGGCTGTTTTAGCAGAATGTTGAGAATGGCCAGATTGCTGGAGAAGACGACTCTCTTGGAAACCCTAACAGCCCAGCCTTCTCATCTGTAGGCACATAGAGCTCATCTGAGTGTGTAAATAAAAATAAATAATGCAGTGAAAAAATATGCAGAGTATTTTGCTGAAGTGTTTCAATTTTGGATCTGCCAAAACGAATTTAAATCTTCTGTTGGGATTTACGCAAGCGAGGGGTCAGGTTTACAGTGTTTGTAATTTAAAGCTTTTCTGCTACTACACCTTTGCTACTTTTATATCCTGTCATGATACCTTTTTGCTGCAAAGAAAGTCCATTTTATTCCCTTTTCTGCTTTGAAGAGAACATTTGCTTCTCTATTTATATGAGGTAATGAGATCAGAGTAGCTCCAGATTCTTTGAATCAATCTAATTGGGCTTCTTTCAGTGTACAGAATATCCCTTCTTTTGCACGGGACTTTCATTTCTTTGTGCAGTAGCTCCATCTCCAGCACTCGATATCTCACATGCCTTTTTAATTAACAAAACCCAGCAAGGAATTCTCATCCAAATGGCCGTGGTCTGTTCTCTCTTTCAGGCTGATTCACGGAGGGCAGCTGTTAAATGGCTTGGCGGGGCCCACGGTGATGAACGCGGCTCCGTTCCTGTCCACGACGTGGTTTTCCCCGGACGAGCGCGCCACGGCCACGGCCATCGCCTCGCTGCTCAACTACCTGGGCTCTGCTGGCGCCTTCCTGGTGGGGCCTCTGGTGGTGCCACCTCCCAATGGCACCGCTCACCTGGTGTCACAGAGCAACACCCAGCACATCAAGGACCGCATCGAGGCTGTGCTCTATGCAGGTGTGGGTCAACTACAACGCTTGAAAACGTAGAAAATGTGCACACTTTCGTGTGTGGTTGGTGCTTGAGAACCACTACCCTCTAGTGGCTGGTTTGCACAGGAACTAGTCTCTGGCTGAGGGAAAATAATTAAGTCAGGAGGCTTAATTTTTTTCCTTTTGTGTAGGAAAGGTTTTTAAATGGCCTTTTGTACAGACTGACTCCAAAGGAAGTAATTCAATTGTTTGTATTGGCTGATCTGGGGAGAAATGTCTTTTTACAGTTTCTCTGAGCTTCCAGACTGGTTTTTTGCTTATTGAATTTTCATTAAAAATATGTTTTCATGACAAGTTGGGTTTCTTCTACTGTTTCTGTAAGGATGGAAATCCAATAGTCTTTTAGCATTAAATTATTTTCTGCATTAACTGAGCCTTAATTTATGACATGCACGTGCCTTTCAAATGTGATTAGATTATTAGTATTTAAGAATCTAACATTGAAATTAAAACACAATAGGTTTTGTTTTTAACTAAAACGACATCATTTTTACTGGTGAGCAATTTCAATGAAGTGACAATGGTTTAGTGGAAAAAATCACTGATATAAAATTCACCTGATAAAACTTGGATTTTATGTCCTTGCTCTTTTTATTGCAATGGCTTCTATGCCTCTTCCTGTCACTTAGAAGAATTAGCAGCAACCTTTAAGGAAACAGATTTGGTTAAGTGGTTCAAGTGTCTACATTCTGATTTTTAGTGGATATAAAGTGGTACAGTATTAAGAGTTGCACATCTGATAGGGGTTTTCCTCTCTTATAATTGCATCGTCTGAAATTCAGCCAGGAGTTAGTCCTAAGTGTTCCAGAAGTCCTAAGGTATATACATTGTGTAGTTTATATGGAGGTTTAAGGGACTGAGTTAGCTGTTTGTGATCATTTACTCCTGGACATTATTCTTACGGAAATTTGTCAAGTTAATATTCCTGTTGGGTGAGGGCCACTTTAATGTTTGTTTTAAAGAAAGTGTAATAAGAATTTGAATCATGACTTCAGCAAGTATTTCTGAGTAACCTACTTTTTACTGGACTCAGATGGAACAACAAGAAAATTCAAGTTTAGCCTTTTTCACAAGTAAATGTGGTGTTAGGCTCTGAAAATCTCGTGGCAGATGAAAATGGCTAGTGTGAAAGAAGGAAAAATGAAAGCAAGCTCCTTTTGTGCTCAGGAGCAGTAGATAAGGGGAGGAGAACCCTAGCAATCAGAGAAGTGCTTTAGCTCTCCCTCTGCAGGTTTTCCGTGGAGAGGGAAGAATTCATCTGCCTAAGGAAGTACCGTGTTGTGCTTAAAACCACTGGTTTGAGTCTGGTAGCGCTAGAAATGTTGCTTTGAGCAGCGCATTAGATTCACATTCTCTTCGATTCTCTTTTGGGAGGTTTTCCTAGGCATTTTCCTCAGAAACAGGGATGGATTTTGCCATCAAGGTTCAGGTCTTGCCTGCCCCATGTCTCAGCGTGGCTCTTTCTACCTTTCTGAGCTGGCAAGGGTGTGGGAACACCCTTGTAGACCTGTTTGGGATCACTGGTCCCAACAAGAGATGATCCTACAGCAGCTCTTCAGCTTCCTAGGAATTGTGTTTTGTGGGGCATCTGTATTTCTCACTTAATATTTGAAAGTGCTTTGAATAGAGGTGGTTTCTTTGTGCTTGTGTCCTATGGGATGTGTCTTTTCAGGAGCTGCAGCCCCTGTAGCTGTTCAGACAATGACAGAGTGCTGCTTTGTGAACATTGCTGGCCTGCAGTGAATCACAGAGATGATGGAAAACCTCCAACTGGTTTAAAATTGCAAAGAACTGTCAGAGAGGAGTTTGCTTTGAATCCTTCATGGGATTTGTTCTGTCTCACCTCAGCCCTGTTTCGCTGGAGAGCTGAAGGCACAAGGTCCCTGCTGGCAGCTTCCCTGTCCTCTCTTGTGTTGCATGGGCTCCAGAGGTGGAAGGATGGCTGCCTCGTGGTGGGTGATAGTGAACAAACAGCTCTGTTCACCTGTGGGACAAAAAATACCTGGTAGGTGGGGTAGGGTAGTATTTGTCCCCTTAAACAGCTGGGCAGAAAACTAGGCTCAAATTGACTTCACAGATTAGTAGCAAAGGTTTTGCAGAATTTAGAAGAACAAGGAGCTGGACCCAAATGTCGCACTTCCCCACTTCTTCAGCGAGTGTGGTCAGGTTTGGTATGAGTTCTCTTTTCAGATACTACAGGAAAGTCAGTTTCACAGGGTAAGTACTCTGCATTTCTAATGAGCTTGTTGCTTTTGTGTGAGGTAGCGTTAAATAAGCAGCCACCAAAAGTTAGATGATGTCTTTTAAAAGACAGTAATAATGTGAATTGTTAACTTGGGATCAGTAGTGCGCCACGAGTGTGCAAATTTTCCAAGGACTTAAGCTCAGACATGATTATGAAGCAATTGCTTATAAACCCATTCTGAAATTGCTCTGTTAACTCCAGTCTCTTCTGTGTTTTAATAAATTGCTGTTCCTTTATCTCAGACTAAGAGCTCAGCTGAATTGCCACAGCCTCTTTCTGTGTCATCTGTGTCGCTGCACATTCTGGTTCACAGCTTAAATAGTACAGATATAGCAAATCAGGAGTGAATTGTATTACCTGAATTGTGTAAGGAAGCATGAATTATTCTGGACTGCAGCCAGAGCTTTTAGCCTTGTGCTTTCTTACATATCAATGTAAAACCATTATTTGTTAAAAAAAAAAAGTTTGTGTGTGTGTAAGGGGCCCTCATATCCCCTGGAATGTTCCCACAGAACGAGGTGGGGAGAAGGGTTTCTGAGAGTGGGTAGGTTTTTGTGCTATGAGTAGCCTGTGTGAAGGAAAAATACTTTGCATCAAGGAGGCTTGTGGCTCTGTAAACCTCTTTTTTTTTTTTTTTTTTTGGCTTTTTTGGGTCTGCAAAAGCACCAGATGCGCGATCAATGTAAAACCATTATTTGTTAAAAAAAAAAAGTTTGTGTGTGTGTAAGGGGCCCTCATATCCCCTGGAATGTTCCCACAGAACGAGGTGGGGAGAAGGGTTTCTGAGAGTGGGTAGGTTTTTGTGCTATGAGTAGCCTGTGTGAAGGAAAAATACTTTGCATCAAGGAGGCTTGTGGCTCTGTAAACCTCTTTTTTTTTTTTTTTTCTGGTCTGTTTGGGGTCTGCACAAGCATCAGATGCCTGCTTCCTAGGCTAAGATGCAGGCATCTCTCACGTCACAAGTCACTGTGGTGTGGTACCCAGCTTTCCTGTGAAGCATTCTAGCTTCGCTCCTCCACAAGAGATACATGTACATGTCTGTGTCTCTGTGCAGTAATTTATGACTTTCCCCATTCCAAGTGCTTTGCTCTGTTTGAGCATATCTGGTGCCCTGTTGAGAAGCTGGTAGCTCCTGAAAAAGAGCTGCTTTCTTATGACTACAGCTCCCTTGCTCTCAGCATGGACTTATTTCTTGCCTTCTTGATTTTGCTTGCTTTTACTCACTACTTACATGCCCAGGAAAAGTTTTAGATTGTATTCCTCTTCCTCTAGTCTGGTAAAGTAAATGATGGAGATAAGGGTGTGGGTTTCCTATTGAGGAAGGATTTCAGTATGTAAGAAACCAGATGTGTTTGGCAGTACCTGGACTTTTGATAGAGGTGTAAGTATTGTGTACAAAGCTAAGATGGCACTAAAAATTCATATTCTTCACCAGAGGGAAATGCTTTTGTTTCCAGAGTGAATTCTGCACTTTTCTTTTGTGCATGAGAGCAGAGCTATGTAGGCAAATTTGTTAGCCTGCAAAGTATAACACTGGGAAACATTAAAGAGTTGCAAGAAGGTACTACAAGGACAGCATGCTGAACTTAATAATTAAAAAACAAAAAAAGAGGGTTACTATACTGCTCCTACTACAGCAATTTGAATGGCAGAAATCTTGAGGCAGTTAATAGATGAGGCTCCAGATGGGCATCTCTTATGAGATATTTCTGTGACTTAAAATTATCGATGTGGTTTACATTCTTCAGAAAAAAACCCTGGCCTTTCCCCTTACAGCATTGCAGTATAACAGTGTTAAATAATGAATACCTTGGACAAAAATTTATGGGTTTGTGTGACCACATTCTTGATTGGCTTTACCTGTCTGCAATCTTAAATCTTCCTTCAATATATGATTAAATGTGTGTATTCATGTACGTATGTATACCTATAAACCTATATGTAGACTAGAGGCAGGAGGGGGGATAAACAGCTTTTACTAAAGAGCTGCATCATCCTGTAGTGACAGAGCATCTCATCTCTTTCTTAGGCCTGGGATGATCAGTTACAGCCAGTTCTTTATTCACTGCTCATGGTCTCCAAAACCATGTGCACAAAGATAGAAATTAATCTATTTTCTGGAGAGCAGAGGAGTGAGAAGGTCTAGTTAAAGTGCCCTTGGCCCTCAAAACATTCAGTTACACCACAGCAGGAGAAGAGACACCACATAATTCAAAATGAATCCTTTGGTATTTGATCATGAAAAATGGCATTGTCCTGATATGCCTTTTTTCCCATATGCCGAATAGAAGCATTCATTTCCCTTCCCCATCTCCAGCTGATCCATTTGGACTCTTGAGTGTTATTTACTTTTCAGTTTCCTGAATTTATTTTCTTCTAGTTTAGCAGAAGACCTGGCAAAGTGCCATGTTCATATTGATTTATTAAAAAAGAGAAGAAAAAAAGAAAATTAAGGCAATTGAATATCTAGCTCTGTTGGAATTTATTTGTGGTGTCAGTGAACACTTCTTTGTTATAAGATCACAAGTTCTTTTAAGATAACACACTTCAGCTATACATTTTTCTCCTTAGCAGAAAAGAATCTTGTTTTCAAAGGGGATAGGAGAAATACTGGGATTGAGGACTGTGGAGAACATGATATACATTGTAAAAGGCCTGTAAAACAAATTAATTAGACTGGCTGTGGGTAGAATTGTTTCTCTTCAGAATGTCTGCTCATGGGACTTACTGTTTTCTGTGAAGTGCTCATCACTTTTCCAGCTCAAGTCCAAACTTCTGCTATGAAATTTTTCAAAGGTTTGAAATACCTGCTGCTAAACAAGCAGAGCATCCGCAAACAGCTGTATTCTTTCTTTTTTCCCCCTTTTACCTGTAGTTTTTCTATTCATCAGCCATTGCTGCTTCTGCACTTTGCTCTTTATATTCTGTTGCCATGTAGTACTGTTTGTGTTGGAACTGCTGCCTTGCTTGACCTTTTGTTTGCCTTCATCATCTTGCACAATGAATAATTGTTATTCCATGCCCTGGGGCTTCCCCAGTCCCATCTGTTTAAAGTCTCTAGCATGCTGTTACCTGCACTGAGTTACTTCCATCTCAAGGAAACGTGGCCAAATCCTCATATTGCAGTTCTCTCTGAAGAGAAAAAGCAAAAGCTTTCCTTTTTCTTCACTGAGTTCCCTGTGTGTGAGCCTGGTTCTCTGCAGCACCGATCACTGGAATGGACTTCCAGTCTCATTGATTCCCCATCTCAATTTGAAATCTTGTTTGCAGAAGGAGAAAGAAATTTCTCCTTCAAGTTACGGAATTCTGCTGTCAGGAGCAGTCAAGCACTTGTGGTGGGATTTATGTCTTGGAGGCTGGCTGATAACAGCACTGCAGTGAAATAAGTCTTTCAATGCTAACATCTGTTCTTGGTTTTGTTTTTCTTTGCCCTCTTGTTTAGAATTTGGAATGGTTTCCCTGATATTTTCCGCAGCGTTGGCCTACTTCCCCTCACGCCCTCCATTCCCCCCCAGCGTGGCTGCAGCAAGCCAGCGGCTCAGCTACAGGAGAAGTTTTTGCAGACTCTTAAGGTAGGACCTCATTGGGTTTCCACTTCAAAGCAGATCAGTGCCTAAGTAAATAAAAACAATTGTGCTTTAATCTTCTCATTGAGCAAACAAGTTGGTTTGTAGTGCTTTTAAACAAAATAAAATTAAATATTAATGTCAAGACATAAAAGGATGCTAACTGCTAAAGAGCAGACATTAAATTTTAAACCACTGTGTGTATCTCCAGACTTCATGCCAGTCCTTCAGCACCAGCAGTGCTTTAGTCCTCCTGTTAGCATGGCTTTTCTTATGCAATGCTTCTGTTACATCAGGTTATACAAGATTGTTGAAAGTGAGCTGTGAGAAAACAGTGAAAACACTGGGCAAAAGTAACTTATAACTTGCTTTTTTTCTGTGCTTACTATATTGGAATGAATTTGAGGTTTACTTGCCTTTGAAGGATTATTCAACTGCTTTCATTCAGCCATGGAAGAAATGAATGAACTATTTAAAACTATTATATGATCTATTAAATCTCATTAATTGTACGTTAAAATATGAAGTGGGAATAGGAGAAATGTCTCCAGATGTGTTTCTGGATAGGCTCAAAGGTGAGCTAGCTTCCTTTGAATTTTTAGGTAAAAAAAAATAAAGGTTATAAAGAAAGTGACAGTATTGCAGCTTCTCCCACTTGGGTTCTTTTGGTAAGACACAGCCCCACATCCCCCCAGTGTTTGTACAGCATCTTTTGTAATGGAAATATGATCTCAGAGGAGCAGCTAAAGCAACTGAAATACTAATGGTGAATAATTGTGAAGGCCCATGCCCTGTACATGATACTGCAGAGAGGAACTTTCTGGGGCAGAGAAGAGCTGCTCCCTGGTACAGAATATGACTGACTTCACTGGGAAGCTTCTACTCTTGCTGTAATTGTTTGTTGAGTGATGTAGTGATAGGAGCTGAATCTGCATATAAAGGGCTGCTTGAAGCTTGATAATTGTGGAGCTTTAGACGTTTAGTTACTACAGACCTATTGTGGGCTGTACTTTCAGTAAGTGTGTTTAGAGGCAGTGGAAACAACTCATCCCTTGTTGTCACTGGGTTTTCTTTTCTTTTGTTTTCAGAGGCTTTCTTTTTTCGTTTGGGGGAGTAATTAGTTGGCAGGATGCTTAATCCTGTGTGTTCATCCTGGAGCAGCCTGGCACTCAGGAGGTGTGAGTACAGCTGGGTGTAGTGGTGCTGGTACAGCTGGTGTTAGTCAGCAAAGTGACCTCTTCAGGGTACTAAAAAACAGCAGTTCCCTTAAGGACACTTAGCACACACAATAATGCTGTTCTGCACCCAAGCTGATGTGCAGTTAGACCCTGCCTGAGGGCTGTGTTGTAAAAATGTTGCTGTTGAACAGAAATCCAAACAGCAAGTGTCTCCGCAGGTGAAATATAAAATTTCATTTGACAGTGCTCCATTTGGGAGTTTTATAACCATTAGATTCCATGTTCAAAGTCTTGTAAACAGTGGACCTGAGATACCGGTAAGGTCAGGATGTAAACAGCAAAGCTGGCTTACTGTTAACAATAATCAATTAAACTTCAGAAAACAAACTTGACTCTTAAATAATAATTTACAGTGTCTCCGAGAATCATGAGGGTTTTTTTAAAATGTGGATAGGTAGGTAATTATATCTCTCTTCCCTCTGGTCTTTATGCATTCTTCCATGCTACCCTTTATCAAAGGCACTTCTTCATTCCTCTGTACATGAAACAATCAACAGTTCATCATTAAACCCACTTATCTTGTGGAGCCATTCACTAACAATCTGTCATGCAAGGGAGTTTTATAAAAGAAAATGGTGTCTGCCATGCTTCAAGAGAAATCCATCATCTGGCATTAGGTTTCTAAGCTCTCTTGCCTGCCTAATCTAGGCTTCATCTTGGCTCAGAGAGCCTTTCTTTTGACTTAGTGGTATAGACTGAAGGTAACCAGGAGATGACTACCAGGAAATCATGATTTCCCTTTATTGTAGACTTACCTTCTGATGTAAGAGCTGTGTTAAGGCATTTAGGACGTGTGTGAGCTGGTGGCTGACCCAGCTGTGCACCAGATACACTCATGAGAATTGAGATGTTCATCATTTCCCTGTCTTCTCCCCCAGGCTGCAGTTTTATTACTTCAAAATAAAGCAACATAGCATAACTTGACCATTGAAGTCACTGACCTTTTTTCCTTGGACACCAAAGGGATCTATCACATCCTTGCAACTCCCACACTCCTTCATGCCTTCAGGTCCTTGGGCAGTCATCTACATGAGCTGCTTCTTGCAGAGTTATTATACCATCAACAGAGGTCAGCCATCCCCTGTAGGCCCTTTTTGGGGGATTTTCTTAGGAACTTGATTCTTCCTTCTGATTTGGAGGGTTCCTCCTTCTGACAGATTGTAACAATTAGTTGATGTCCGATTATCTCCTGATACCAACTCTCTCAGCCTACAGTGGGAGATGACAGATTGGTCATGGTTTGGGAGCTAAGCCCAAATCTTTTAACAGTCTATCACACACTGTGACAAGTGTAGTTTGAATTTCCATAATAAAAAGTGTAGTGCCCTATCTCAGTTTCTTGGGTGAAGCAAATATGAGTTCTTTTTGTTTCCCCAGTTCAGAATATTCCACAAACTTCAATGGAAAAAAAACCTTAATGCAAGTAAACAGTGGGTAAGTCTTAAAACCTGCATTAAAAAAACTTGTTGTGATTTTTGTTTTGAAGTAATAAGATACTTTTATCCAGTTACATGGCTTTTATATTTTCTAGGGACTGTGTATGCAATTTTGAAATTTTGTATCTGGGGTTTTATGCATCATTATTGCTTTAATAACACTTTCATCAACATCACCATCAGTAATGGAAGCTGCTCAGAATGTGCCTGATGTTAACAGGCACTGTCAAAGTTACTCTGAAAATGATGACTGACTTTGATGGGGCTCCCCTCTGAACCAGCCTGTCTTACAGATTCTAGTGGCGTTAGGTTTCTGAAAAAAATTGAAGAAAAAATCAATTCATATTCCAGCAGAATGGTTTAACAGAGAGGCTAATGCTGATATCCTGTCATTGCTGGTAGGATGGAAAACAGTGTGGGTTCAACAGCTGATGGTGTGACAGACAGCACATTTTTCTACTTTCAGTGGAGCAATTGCAAAATTGCAAAAGCTGTGTACAAGTGACTGGAGCCATGAAATGTGGAGCTGCTACTGAAGATGTGTGTTTCAAATGGCTTTAGCCAGCACAAGATATTGCTGGGCAAGGGGGCAGAATGATGCCTGGTGATCAGTGTTTCTGTCACTGCCAGGCTCCCTTTCTCCTGGTTACCTTCTTTGTTCTGGGCTAGGCAGGGGAGCAGCCTCTTTGTTGGTTTGAAAGACAGGTATCTGCTAAGGAAGGCAGGAGCCTCCCTTGGAATGGAAAATGTAATCCCCTTCCCTCTGAATTACTGTAATTTTGAAATTAAGGGGCTTTCAGGCAATTTTATGAGAAACAGGAATAACAGTTCTTTACTAGTGTATATATATAACAAGGCAATAATACAGAAATATTGGCTTAACTTGACAGAGTCAGGATACAGGCTGACACTCTGTCAGGCAGGGTGGTGGCAGCAGTCTGATTAAATGGTGGCTGCCATCCTCTTTGAAGTGGTTCTGTCGAAGTGGTGATCCTGTAGAAAGGTCTGGTCCTCCTCTGAAGGTCCAGTGGTGGTTATGTAGCTCGTCCTCTGGGAATCCAGTAGGTAAGGGCTGACTGTGGTGTTCCAAACCTCAGATTATATCCAGGTAGGAATGCTCCCCCTGGGCAGAACATCTCACATTGGGATGATGTAATTTTATGAGTCATGCAGTGAGGCTGGATGGCCCATTAAAAGAAGATAACTCCCTCTGGGGGTATCAGGGATGTGTCACAGAGGAGATAAAGAATCCTGCCCCACCTGGTTTCAACAGATGGTGATAGAATATATACTTTCGGTTACATCTTATATTGTAATCTAAGGCACTCTGTCCCTGGAGACAGCCATCATGCAGATCTGTTAATCTGGTATTGGTACTAGGAGTTGGATGTGGCACAGAGCAGCTATCCCACATCACAGTCTGTCTTGCTGCTTGAGTTACAGAAAACATACACCACAGGAAATTCTGGTCAAGTAAATGACAAAGTTCTCCCTCAGAAGTAGCTCTTTAATGAAGCTGAGGTCCAGGTTGCCAAAGATTTTGAATATTCAGCAAGTGTTATTTCAGAACACGGCATTCAGACTTGTTCCCTCTTAGCAATCTACAATATGGTCCTATTGTGTCCATGCAAAATTCCTTTTTATTTTGTTCTACAGCTGTTGAATTGGCTTTCATATTGATAGTATTAAATAGCATGCCAAGGTGATACAAGATAGACTCGGATAAGACTATGGCATTCTTAAAGGAAAAAAAGTTGTCAGGAAGACAGTAGCATTCAGAGAAATATAACCAAGGTATAGAAGAGCTGAGAGTTTGAGAGTTGTTTTTCTTTGCATTAAAAAATAAATCTGACACAAATTGTATTGGAAGCGAAGGATATGTTCATGTGATGGAAATGTGTTATTCAAGAAGAGGATGTGTGAAAAAGAACACTGCAAAAAGCACTGGCTGGTGTGTTGTGTGTGGAGCATCTAAGGGAGTAAACCAGCGTAAGCTGCAAATTTAGGAGTGTTTCGGAGAGTAATTGAATCTCTCTCTCCCTCTTGGCCTTTGTACCTGTGTGCTATCAAATTGCCACTGCATGCCAAGGAACTGGTACTGATCAAGATCAGTTTTTTGTAAATCGTTTGGGACTGGAGGGAGCCACGTTTGGGGTTACACAGATATCCCATGGGATACTTGACCTTGGAATCACCTTAAAATCTCTTCACTTTAAAATATCACTGTTTCAGATTCCAAAGTATATTTTCTTTCCAATTTGAAACGTTTTTAAGGAAAACTTGGATGTCTCTTAGCAAGGATTTCACATTTGTTTTCAGTTATGGTGAGTGGGGGAAGTTGTTGGTTAAATTCCTGTTTAGCTCTATACATTGAAGAAGGTGATAAAGCTTTGACTGTTTCACATTCATTGACTACTTAAGGTTGAATAACTTTTATTGAGGGGGAAAAGCAAACATGTTGACTATTTAGAATAGAGTATTATATCTGCATATGATTTTTGCCAGTTCAAGTTGTCAAAATTTTCCACTCTTGCAACTGTACCTGTCTCATTTCCAGAGCTTTCCTTGTTTTTCATCAAAATAAAGAGAAGTAAAACAGGTTTGGGGTTTTTTTTATTTTTTAAGTACACTTCAAGAGGGATGAATCTCTGATTTTTTTTTTTTTGAAATAAGCTTTTCATCTTTTAAATTAGTGCTTATTATTGCTAACACACACTTAGGCTAAGTAGGTTGCCCATGCCAATGCATGGAAGAATTGCTTGCAGAAATGAGAAACATGAGCCCAGCATGTTACAGAAATCTTTGAACTTTGTGGAGAGATTGGCTTTTTCTATTAGCACAGTGCTTAGGCAGTAACATACCAGCTACTAGAAATTCAGTGACATGGCTGGATACCTTTCTTGTTTTCCCTGGCTCACTCCTCCTTCAGACCTTTGCTGTTTTTCTTGATGGGCAGAATATAGATTCTAGGGTGTGATTTACTCTCCTGGCTATTCTCGGTGCAATTTTTAATATAAGTTGAGCCTAATGGCAATGTTTTATCTTCACAGCAATTTCCGATTCTTGATGATTGCTTTAGCTTACGCGATACCGCTGGGTGTTTTCTCAGGCTGGTCTGGTGTTCTGGATTTGATATTAACACCCATTCATGTAAGCCAAGTAAGTATCTCCCGACTGATAATCAGCAGCTATTTTGTAAGTGGCATGTTTTTATTTTGCACTAGCATGCAGTTTTATCAGATTTTTATGTTTAACATGCTATTAATACATATAGACCACTTTACTCCCTGAAATTTGAAA
>NW_008239283.1:8632198-8667145 GCF_000691975.1 Corvus brachyrhynchos | reverse complement strand
ATGGTGAGTCTTTTCAGAACTGTACACACCTTTTGACAAGAAGGAAGAAGTAGGTAAACAAATGGGAGTATTGTTGGCCGCTGCATCTCTAGTGAAAGAAAATAATGTATGCCTGGTGGAAAAGATGAAGTGGGGAGAAGATAATTTCTAAGCTTTTGATAGAGTATTATAAAAAAACAGAGGACATTACTCAGATTCCATAAAGAGAGGTCACATTTAGGGCACAGACTACTTAGTCATACTTTCTGGTAGTGAATTTATTTCCTTTCCTAGAAAAAGCCTTGCAGTTCAGATTATTGTAGAGAGCTGTTGTTAGCAGTTTGGAGCTCCTGCACAACATTTGTTTTGAAAGTAGTATCATCTTATTTTCTCAGCTTTAACACATTTCTCTATGTTTTGTTTTGTTTTTTGTTTTTTTTTCCTATCAGGTGGATGCAGGCTGGATTGGATTTTGGTCTATAGTTGGAGGTTGTGTTGTTGGCATAGCAATGGCAAGGTAGGAATAATTACAGGTCCTTCTCCATTTCTTCAACTGTGATTGTCATTTAGTTTATCCTTTTAAGAACAGAACTTGTTTTCTCTCATCTTCCAGAAACCTGAAATGGAAAATTCATTTTGGGATTATAATCTGTTTCTAGTAAAGCAATAATTTGTACCATGTTAGTGGTTGCTGGGGATTGAGAACTCCACATGCATATACCCGAATTTGGAAGTCAGACTGTTATTCCTGACAGTGGCATCCTGTATGCTGCTTTTAAAGATGGCTCTGGTGAAGGGGAGGGAGAACCTCATTGCAGCACATTCAGAAAGCATTGAAGAAATTATTGTCTGTCTCCTTTGATCAACACTTTTGGGCATATTGATTCCCAAAGGGATATAGGGAATGTAGCACAGGCAGCCTACCCACAATAATGTTGTTCTTCCACAGAGAAATCAGTCTGGGCCCATTTTGGGCAGGTTGCTGGATTCCTGCATAACCTAATTCTGCTGTCTCCTATGGGCTACAGTATGGGTGTACCTATGCTTTTATAAATCCAGACACAGCCCTCTCTGGCCATCGTGAATGCCAATGACACGGAGAGTGGAACAGCAAGGAATTGATTGCCCTTCCAAAAGGCTGCTGCTTATTCTTCATTGAGGTCCTCTTTAGGAAAAGGGATGGTGGGAGGGTAGAAAAGTCTTTTAGGAGGTACCTGAGCAGTGAGTTTATCATGTGATTAAAACCAATCACATATTCCCCTTGCTTTGGGATATCTGGGCATTGTCCTGGCTTCTCTGTGTCCAATCTTTGAACTCCAGTTTCTGCAATGAGTTCAGCGCATGCGCAGATATCTGTAGTTGTTGCATCATTGTGGCGTTGTGGATGGAGAGAGTGATCTTTTTAGGACAGAAACCAAACCCTCTTTTTTTCACTTGCTGTGCTTCCATCAGAGTACACAATGCATAAAGAAATGTGATGTTTCACATGCTGACATTTTGCAGGCTGCCTAGCAACTGCAACAGGGAGAGGAAAAAACTCCTGACCTAGGGAAAAGAAACAAGCGCTTCTCTCCCATCCACTCCAGATGCAGGCCAAAGGCCTTCATCTAGCCAAACAAAGTTCATGCCCTGATTTCCTCTAAAAAGAGTTGCTTTTGATTAGCCAAGCTCAGATACAATGTTTTCTCTGTAAGAGAATAGATGTTTAAAGCAACTGCTGTAAATGACACAGATGCCATAGGTTGCATGTTGAAGCAGGTAGAGTGCCAGTTTAATCTTTCCCATCATTAATTAATCTGTAGTATATTTGCAGCATTTCAATAGTAGAGCTTAGAAGCTCACCTAACTTTGTTAGGAGAGAATCTGCAGACTCTATGTCAACATGCAATTCTCAGTCTTTATGGTAGATTAATTTATTTAATATATTGCCTGGGTTAAGTTTCAGGAAATGCTGGCAGTCCCTTTAACTTAACTACTTCAAAATTGATTTCAAACCTTGTAGAATACCTGTATTTTGTAGCATTTAATAAATTTTAAAAATACCAACAGTCTGTCTTCAAATACGTCTTTCTAACTTGGGTGATGCACAGTTCAGATGGGAGGGTTTGCATACAGAAAGGGAGGGAGGAGGTGATTTGTCACTTCTGATGGATGACTCTCCCTCCTAGGCCTATTCAGCATTTATCTGTGTAGGGTTGAATCAATGACGAGTCTGACTGTAATCTGCTGAATGTTGTAATTAGGAAAATTAAGTAATGATTCTTGTCAAAGCTGACAAGTTGATATATTTCAGTGTCAGAACTGTGATTTGCCAAGCAGGCAGCTCTCTCCCTTAACCACCTCTCAAGAAGCTGTTAGTTTTGGGGTGGGTTTTTTTTTCCCTTTTTTTTTTTTTTTTTTTTTTTTTTGCTAATTTGTCAAAGCAAAATTGGTGCAGTTTAGGAATTTGCTCCTTCCATTTTTGTCAATGCAGATTCTATAATTAAGAATTTTTAACAACCTGAGCCTTGCCTTGGAGCATTAGGTCCTGTACATCACAGTAGGTGTTAAATCATCTGTATTTAAAATAATGCCCAGTTTGGAAATTTGTATATTTATCTCATTTTCAAAATGGTGCAAGTTTTCCTCAGCATTATACATAAATCCTTCTACTCTCCACCCACTGCTGTCCTGATAGCCATGAACTTACATGTTTAGCTAATGTGTTTGATGCATTTTTATAATTGAAAAGCCAGGCCTATTTTGGGCAGCTGGTAGGTGCTGTACCCATTGCTGGCAGCTTTCAAATGCTACTAGTTTGAAGAAAAGCAGTGTCAAAGAGCAGCATTCATATTGCTAATGGAATATGGTGCATGGAAACATAATTTTATTCCCTTTTCTCAGATTTTTTTTTTTTTATTTTTTTCCCCACATTTGCCAAGGATGATAGATATTTCTGAGGTTTTGTCCTCTGCAGCTCAGTTTCAGTTCCTGTTTCTAACCTGCAGTGTAGTCAAAATGCTGAAACTTTATGGCATGATGATAATTTCCTTAGCAACAGGCAGTGTTGTCAGCAGTGCAGGTTTGTGATTTTAACTGTAGGATACAGCCTGGGGCTGGATCTGCTGGGAGGCTGGAGACTGTTACCAGCAGTAGGCTCAGAGGTCTGTGTCTGGCAAAATATGCACCTTCTCTCCTGTTGTGCCTACAGTTTTAGCAGCTGCAGACAATCCCTTACATGCTAGATGATGAAGAAGGATTTAAACAGAGCAAAGGTTTGAAATCAAATGCTGGGCCTGAGGATAAAAGTAATTTCTCATATTTTTTGATTGAAACAAGTATTCTGAAGAGTAGACTAGATTTACACTCTTCTTTATTCCTGTAACCAGACAAGAAAGAGAGGTCCTTCAATTACCAAGTTCAGGCTAGGTTGCTATGTCATTTTTTTGCCATTATTTGTATTGCTGGCTGAATCCAGTAGCTGCATAAACCTTTACCTTTGGGGTACATTTGACCCTTTTGGAATTCTATGATATCTGAGAGCACTTTGGAACATACTGCTGCCCAAACTGGGATCTTTGTGTCAAAAAGAGTTGCAGCTGCTTGGTAGGTATTTTCTCCACTTAGCTGTTATGAATGGCTTAGATGCGTATCATGCTCTAATCCTCACATATTCCTTGTGGTGGTATAGAGACAGAATCCCCTAGAGATCACCCCCAGACCTATTGTCTGTGAATGTCCCTTCAAGAAGGCTGGTACTTCTCACACTGTTTCATTAGACAGGATCCACGTTACTGCCCTTGCCTGTAAGAACAGAGAACAGTGATGTTGTCTGCCAGCAGGCAAAGTGGGAGTCTCTGTGGAATAAGCTGAAAGTTTACACTTTGAGATGCTTCTGCAAAGCTTTTAAAATTGCTGATTTTGACCCTAGTGATCCCAAAGAATAATTAAAGAAACTGGCAAACCAGTGAGGCAATCCTGACTCCTAGATTGGATTGTCAGAAAAAAATCCACCAGTAGCAGCTGACCTCTGGGTATTGGAGATGAATGCATAAGCCACTTGAACACTGCAGTCATAAACTTCTCAGATTATATGCAGCATTGATCTCCCACTACTGCTTATTGAATTACTCACTGCTAAATTCAATGTGGAATTAAAGCATGGGGAGAATCAAAATAAGAGGAAAGAAGCTGGTTTGGGGGAGTGGAGAGCATTTGACTGCATTACTCCTACATCTCGTACGGTATATGTGGAAGTTCTCAAAATGTTGGTAGCATTTTCTGTTTTATCAAGTAAGCTATAAGGTATCTGCCTGTAGAGTGCTCTTTGTCAGGGCAGAGAAGGCAGTTAGTTGATGGACAGACAAATTTCATCATGGACCAAACTAGGTGGATTATGCTACCATTAGCCTAATCAAGGTAGGAGGCTGTGGGGGCAGAAGATATGCTTTAGAAATGCATACCTAACCTGTCCATCCCAAAATCACATCTCCTAAGCAGGAGATTATACAAATTACTCAAGAATAAATGACATTGCCTTTTCTAATATATCTTTTTCAGTAGTTAGGTTAACATCCCCTTTGAAAAGAGTGGTTGCACTGATAATTCTGCCACACAAGCACCGCTCAAAGCATTCTGGCTCCTTGAAAGAAAAAGGAAAAAAATATGAAAAAAGCAATTGTACCATCAAGTGGTATAAAGATCATAATTCCCTCTATATAACAGCCAGACTGCCCAAGGACTTGTGGGGCTGTCCCTCCCCATGTCTGTCAGCAGTGTCTGTGTAGAAGAGCAGCAGCACCAAGCTTGTGGTTTCTGGAACTTTTCAACCCAAAACAGCCACTGGCAGTATGACCCCCTGTGTAAAGAGTTCCTTCCTTGCCTAAGCCACCATGAGCTTCATCACCGATGCCTCCAAGGGTTCAGAAGCTGATCCTTCTCACCTTCAACTAGGCTTTCTTTGGAATTTTTTGGAGTTTTTCCATTTCCCACAGGAATGAATCTTGACACTTAACTATGTCTTGAATAAAACGTGGCAACCTCCTCATATGCTAATGGAGCTCTGTGTCTGCCAAGGGAGACTGGCAAACGCTGACTAAACAGCGATGAAAGTAGTGGTGTGATATTGTGTCCAACAAATGCAGAAGAAAAAAAAACTTTCCTCCAAGTGTACTCATTTGATGCCTTGAGAATTACTTGAGAATTGTTCTGGTTTGGTTGTTATTTCATGGCAGCTAAAAAAATCCATGGCTCTTCAGCTTGACAGCTAGAAATATCACCATTCTATAAGAATACCTTTTTTCTATTTCTGAAAATGAGAAAGTACTTTTAAATTGTTTTTATAGTCTCCAGAATGTTTAATGAGAATAAACTGAATTAATTGTCAAGCGTCACATTTAAATAATATGAAAATCAGCATTTGTACTGCTCTGATGTGTGCTTTTATTTTAGATTTGCAGATTTTATCAGGGGCATGCTGAAGTTCATACTGCTGCTGCTTTTATCTGGAGCAACATTAGCATCAACCTGGTTCACTCTCACCTGTCTAACTACTGTCACTCATCTGCCTTTAACCACAGGTATCGACAATGATTTTAATTCCTATTCTTTATAACTGATATTGCAGGCAAGTATTTGAAGTCTTCACTGCACTATCTTATAACCTGGTTTGGTATCTTTAGTAATACAGTAGTTTTACTAAAATGAAAAAAAAAAGTTTAGAAAGTCTATTGAATCTGAAATATCTTCACTGGCTTTGAATAACTTCATAAAAAGATTAAAAACTTAACCCTATAATAAGAACCCCGAATACACATCTAAATTTGATTTGTAACTGAGTGTTTTTCTGTTTTGGGTCCTTTGGAATAACCGAAGTGAGAAATAAATCAAGAAAAATCAGATGAATGAGAGTAGCATTGCATATAAGAAACAGTGACATGTCTGGGAATTTTGGGGTTTGAAACTTACATTAGTTACTGGAACACGTGGTGCATTTCAAACCAAGGTGACCTGTAGTGTTTTCAGCCATCTAAATCTGTCCCTGCACAATGCTGTCCTCTTTTTCTGCACCTGCATGCAGGTTTAGGGAACTCTTCCAGCCCAAAATTAACTCAGCCTGCGCCTCAAAAAGACAAGGAAAAAAGCTCTTGGCAGGAGTGGGGGAAAAGCTCAGAGGTCTAGTCAGGCTGCCAGCTAGCTGTACCCTTAGTTGAAAGCTAGCACTGCTTAGCTCTTAAAAATTCATCCTTCACTTTATTATCTGCACCAAAGGACTGATCCACCTGTGATTCCAAGACCGTCAACAGAGTAGCAAATTACAGTAAAACCTAAGCCATCAAGACTCAAAAATATATTTATTTAGTAAAGAATTCTATAGATACATTTAAAATATAGTTCTATCTTTGTTACAAGCAACTTATGCATTCTAGGAGAAATGAAGACTTTTTTTGTCCATTTTTAATAAAAGAGTTCGGTGTGGAGAGTAGTATATAGAGTAGTGTTTTACTCAAATTAACTTTGAGTTTCAGTAGGTGTCCTTGGTGCACTGCAAATGTCACAACTATAAACTAAAGTGGGTACAGCAAATTGAAATACATGATCAATTCAGGAGCAACACCATCTGGATGGATAGGTCAAATTTGTGCTTTATCTTGAAATTTCAATGCTTTCAGAAATTCTGCTTAAATAAAACATAATTCAATCAATAAACAAATCAAATTTCATGATGGCTGTTGTCATACTAAATGACTACACTTTTCCATCAAATATAAAATAAAAGCAATAAAAGCTTTTTCCTCGTGCTTGCCTGCTTCATCACTACAAGCCTGCAGTAATGTAAATTTTTACAGTAGCTCTATCCTCTGAATTGATGCAACAAGCCAAACACATAAATGACCCTTCAAGTCTATGCATAAGAATGAAGCAGAGACGTTTCAAGAGGGGAAAGTCATTACGTACATTCGCCAGTGTTTGAAAACAAAACTGATGGAGCTCTCTCTGATTTTATTTTATTGTTTTTTTAGTAAAGAATTTGGCATGCAACATAGGTTCTATAAGAATTCTTATTTGTTTATAGCATTTAGGTGCATTGTGCTGCTTTTTTTTGGAAAGGTGATCCATTGTCAGGACGTAAAAGTACGTAGGGTATTTGAGGTTTGATATATAGTATCCTAAACTAGCATCCCTTGATTCAAATACAGGGATTGGGTTGTACTTTTCATGCAATTACCATTTCTCTTAAAACGGATGATTCCTTAGATTAAGTTGTAATTATATATCAGTTTTCTGACAGTGCTGTTCTTATATATGTCACTGTAAATATTGAACCCTTTTCTTTAAAATATAAGCTTGTTTTGAATAGAAGTGCCAGGAATGTGGTGCATTCCTCAAAAAAAAAGGCAATCTAAAGCATCAGAGTCTAATGTGCAGCCAGAAAATAAGATCTCTTTTCTTCCGTTTAAATTTCATAGATATGCTGTGGGGGAAGGTTCGTATCAGGCTGTTCTCATTAAAGTTCATATAAAATAGATGTAATGTGCCTGTTCAATTTAATTCCTTGTACACAGAAAAGCAGTGGTATATCTTTATAAAATACACTGCTATGGATGAAAACACACAAGCTATTTAAGCTAATTTATAGGACTTCATGCTAGATTATTCCTCAATGTAATGATGCGACATGATGATGACCTCTGCATTCACAGTAATTGGGAGAAACGGTACATTTGAATTGATTTGGATGAACTTCCTTTTTTTCTTCTCTTTTTAATTAAAAGTTTGAGACGTAGAGTGTATCTGAGTACAAATCTAGGAGGTCAAATGCAGGCTGTGGGCTGGCAGCTTTTGGAAGTGATTAGTGGTAGCTGGTAAAGGTGGAAGTCCCTCTGCATATCAGTGGGCTGGTGTTGATGGTGGACTGGTGAGTAGTTATTCTCTGTGTGTTTTTAGTAGAGCTGGAAGATGTGCAAAACAAAAGCAGACATCATTGTGGGGCTTTCCCTTCACTGATCTTTCTTTAAAATTTTTGTTTTATTTCTGTTTCTTTTTTCTTTTCTTTTTTTTTTTTCCAGAAAAGGTCCATAAACTACTTTGTATTCCAGAGCCACTTTGCAGGCAGCACTGGACACCTGCTGCAAAGCAGGGATTGTTATGTTATTGAAGGCAACAGGTTTTGATGTTGCCAGAAGGTTCATAGGCTCCTCCACTTCCTCCTGTCCTGTGGCAGAGAGCACAAGTGTTGGGCTTGGAAGTGCTACAGAGCCAGTGATGGATCTCAGTCCACACTTTTCAGCCTTACTCAAATCTGAGGCAGAGCAAGCAGGGTTCAACACCGACATGGAAACTTGTGGGTGTGTACATTTGATCTTCCGAAGAGATTTTGTTTTCCCTTCCAACCATGTAGCTCCCATTTTGGGTGGGACTTCCCCCTCCTCTCTTGGCCTGCCTCCAGTGTTGTTCTCTTGAACAAGTCAGGCTTTACCCTACAAAGCCACAAGCACTGCCATCTTCAGCAATACCTGGAAACTGCTGAAATATCCACACGGTCTGAAGGATTGCTGGTACAGTTAGAAGGGAGCTCTTGCACAGGACAGGACAGTCATTTTGGGGAGGAGACAAGACACTTTATGGGAGCCTTTGTACCGGCCCAGGCATTAAGCAGGCTTCACCACAGAGATGAAGGCTGGTTAGATGACATCAGCTGTATCTCACCTGACAGCTGCTTGATCCATGAATAGTTTGCATCCATAGGCAGGCCCTGATAGTGGTTTCCCCAGGTCAAAAACCAGTCATTTCCTTGAGCATGGGGGTATCAGGTGACATACATGCTCCTCTGCCTGTCTCCCACCTGGGCTCAGAGCAAGCAGTAGATGGATGTGTTTTTATGGAAGCATGAAAAAAGATCAGGGAGTATGGCCAATTATTCACTCTAAAAGAAAGGAAAAAAAAGTCTCCAAATATTTGTTTTTAAAATACAAGCAAACCAAATCCCTCTTTTATTTGGTGTTCTTTGTAGCAGTTTTAGTAATGTCTGGTTTAAATATTGGGGGAGGAAAGGTATTTGAAAAAATGGTCACAGCAAAATGTATTTTCCTCACCTTGTTTGTATAATATTCTCCTAATTCCTTTTAAATAGGCCCAACATAATTTAAAGATATTTCCTACAAAATGTAATTACTCAGAATGGAGACCTTTAATCCAGATATTAAAAATCAATGCCTGCATTTGTGGTTTCTTTTAAATTATACTGTTTAGCATTGTTTGCATTGAGTAATGCCTGCATTGCTTTGTATTTGCATAATATGCTCCATTTTTCCTCCTCCCATGGAGGAAGACCAGTTTTCTGTCATTTGCCGACTTCTTAATGTAACTCCAAAAGATTTTATAAAAAGTGTATTCAGAGTCGAATATAAGAACTTTAACAGCCAGTGTGGGGAGAAAAGAAAGCAGGGCAATAATGATACAGTGCCAGCTACTGTATCATCTGTCTAAAACACCTCTCATCAGCTAATCACAGCTCTCCAAAAACCTTGATTCTGGAATTGGTTTATATTTTAAGTGAGCCTGAATTTTATTTTAAGAAATTTTAATTTTAATGTATATTATTTCCATTTCAGTTTCAAAGACAATTTTATGTACACATCACGCATTAAAATAGTTTTCTCCATTGAATTCCCAGTGCAGCTGCTGATCTGTTTCTCTGTGCCAAGTTCATTGTTAGTTTGCTTTGTACTGAACTTCATTATGTGAATTTATGTACAATGGGATACTTCGACCCAAAATAATTGTGTAAGGCATTGTATTGCCAGTTTCAGTATCTTGCCACTTTGTATTGCTGGTAGTATCTCTGGATACAAATACTAGCATTTTCCAAAAATTGATATGCAACACTAGTTGCTCGCAGCTCAGATTGAGTGTTTTCAGCATAGCATATCAAGAATATTCTAATATTTATGAGCACATTTAGCAGAAGTTTGCTTTACAAAATCTTTTCTAGTGCTGCATGGCAGACACTGAATACAGTGGCAACTCCATAAGCTGATGACTATATTTAGGTTAAGCAGCCTACACTTTTATTTTCAGGTCCAACAGATTGGACATTATAAACACATCTGTCTCTCTGTCCTCATCTAGAAAGTGCAGTATTGAAAAAGAGAGGTGTTAATTTTGTAATACTGATTAGTTTATTATTTCAGTTTAATTTCTGTACTATAAACAAGATGTGCTTGGTAAGTGTAAGGCAGAGGGACCGAGAGGAGAAAACAGCGGCCTGAAAACATTAACCTGCTTGAGGCTATGGGCAAATCATTACCTCTACTCCTGCTTTTCCCATTCATAAGATGGCAATAATGGCCTTTGTTTTGCTGACAGCTTCTTTGACTTCACAGATAGAAGAGTGCTTAAAGAGGAGCTAATTTAGGGGGTTATTTTCTCTTAAAAAACAGTGTTAAATAGTGTACAGTGCTTGAAATTTGGGAGGAGCGTTTCAGGGATGAATATCTGTGAATCTGGGCACTTTAAATATCCATTGATAGCAAACCTCAAATATTGTATAATTTCCAGCCCTCTCCTCTTTCATTTCTTGAGGCTTACTCAGTAATTTTTTCACTTCTTAGTCCTCCAAACTGAATGCTCTGCTTTCAAAGCAAGTTGCACTTGCTTTTCTCATGAGAAGAATGCAGAACAAATCAAATTTGATCAGATTTTTGGTTACTTTCAAAACTCTATCATGAGATAGAAATTTGATCAGTGTGTGCTGGAATGGAAATCCAGGCAATGAAACATATTGATGTTATAAATGTGCACTACAGAGACATCTTTCTTCTATTGTGTTTTCCCATTCCCATAAATGAATTACAGTAAAATTTACTGTCTTACCTTGAGGGAGTCACATTTCTTGTGGCAAAATTAAGGGTGACTTCTTCCATGACTTTTCGTACCATGGCCAGCAGCAAGAGTTAGATTATAGGGAGGTTTCATTCTACTTTACAGGACTTTAGATTTTGGCAGGAGCTAACTTGAATTGTTCAAATTGGTCATGGGGATACTGAAGCACTAAAGTCAACAAAGCCTGCATCCACATGAGGCATTATCCTTTCACTTTGGTGTTTGAGCTACAGTTATAATGGGCAATAACAAAGAATATATTCCATTGTATTTACTCTCCTGTTCATCTGTATAAAATTTGTGTGAGTTTTGGCTGAGTGTGTCTCAGAAGAGAACTGTTACAAAATGTACAGAGTTCAAGAGATTTTGGCAGAGGACTTTGGAAGGAGATACTGTACCACTTGCCTGCACTTCATACAGCATTTCCTGTGTAAATTTATCTGAAAACTTTTTTTTTTTTTTAAGAAATGGTAATATTTCATATTCTTTGTTAAAAATCAGCTAAGATACATGTGCCAATGGTTGATAAGAGCTAGTCACATCAGTTGAGGTCCTTCCATCAATTTCATTTGGGTTTGGATCAGGCTCTGCAGTTATACATATAGTGATGGTATAATTTAAGAGTAAATTGCTGAACATGTTGTAGAATGTCCTGGAAAATTCTGGGAAATTGTTTGGATGTCAGAGATACTTGAGTCTCCTTCTGCTGCATTGCAAGCTCATCTGAGGACACCAAGTGAAGGCTGTCATTTAAATCACTTCCCTGTTTGAATTCCTAACTTCCCCCTCACCCCCCTCCCCCCCCCCCTTTTTTTTTTTTTTTTTTTAATTGGTATAAAGCTTTTGCCACAGCTTCTGTCTGGGAAAATAGAAAGTCTTTTCCTGGGATATGGGCATGTATTTGTCATCCAGGAGATGGATAGCAAATACAGGAGATAAGCCAGGCAGGAACCTTCCTTCTTGACATTTTTTCTCCTCTTTGTGCTGAGCCACTGTATCACCATCAGTCCCAAGTCACTACCTTGCTTCATCTAACTGGTAACATCTCTAGAGCTATTATCAAGACACATTTTATTCCTTGCTTCCTTCCTGGTCAGGAGAATGAGTGCTGAGGGAATAGCAAGGGTTAGCTCATACCTCAAGCATGAACATGGCTTGAGCCTCCTGCTGCAGCAGCTCCTGGCCAGTTCTCTGAAACAGCTGTGCTTTGGATGGGTGTTTTGCCTTTGCTGATCTTTTTGCAGTGGCCAACCTGAGAAATAGCTGCTTAATGCACAGAAACGTATTTTAAACTATTTCAGTTAATGTCATGTTTTAAGAAACCTAGCCCAGCTCCATTGTTGATGTCCATAGCTGCCACTGTCTTGGATACACAACTTTGTGCGCAACTTCATAGGCAATTAATTAATTCCTTTCCCTAAGAAAAAGTGACTTTTTTTAATACTAGTAGCATGACACACTTCTCCAGTGTATGCCTATCCAAGTTAGTTGTTATTCTTTAGGACATAATGTTAGCTTCTTGGTGAATCATCTGGGTTTTTTTTTTTGTTCTTTTTAGTCAGTGCTTTCAGATCCGTATATTCATTTCCAATGACTGTCATTAAGATTGTCTTAATTGAAAGAACATTTGCTGTAACTTCAGCAGCTGTTCTTCTGCAGTATAAAATCATGGTAATTGTGTTTGTTCAGTGCAAGGTCTCTGTGAGGGAAAGCAAATGGTCCCTGTTAATAGGTGGTATCTGCCTGCTATCCTGTTGCCCATGAGCTGGAATATGAGATATGCTATTTAGTGTGTGAAGTAAAAAGCAAAAACCACTTTTGAACTCTGATTTTACCTCTTTCTGTGACTTATTTTTCCGAAACTGCATATCTTGTCTTTGAGTTCCTGTCTAGTTGACTGGTTGGATATGTGACTTAGCTGCCAAGCTAGTGGAATAAGCTTATTTGTATAGCACTCGGGATAACCCTGGGTGATTTACAGAGGCGTGAAATAAAAAACAGTTTTCAGTCACTACAATATGTACCATTTAAAGAAGGCTTTCAGACATGCACATCTCCTTCATTCTTCATTTTCAGAGCTTCTTTTTGTGGTTTCCCAATTAAAACCTATCATTTCCACTAGATGTTAGAACTTAAATTGGCATCTACTGGATGCTATGTTCTGTCTGTCCTTTTGCTGTGACATTTCTGCTTATTAATTCCAAAGGTGTGTGTACCTGCACCTCTACGTAGACCTTGTTTTATCAGTATTACCTGTGATCTCAGCTGAGGTGCTGTTACTGGTATTCAGCTGGCAGTTCTTGGTGTGCACACAAAAGGCAGGCAATACTTTGGGGCGATGGTAAAGCTGCTTTGCTCCTTGTGGTATGGAAATGTGAGGTGTGTGCTGGTGGGTGTGTTTGTGTGAGTGTCATGACAAGGAAATGTAAGGATGTTTTTTCTAAGGTACAGAGTTAGTGCCCTTGTTCACTTGTGGTCTGGTCATCTTAATACATTTTAGTGAGTGGTGAGCAATGATGTAATTCAAATGGCATATTTTAAACTAGCAAATCTAGCTTGAAGGCTTCTGTTTATTTCATGGAAACCTTGGCATCTACTGTAGTAGACAAAATTTGAAGTCTCGATGTTTAAATGGCTAGTAATTTTTGCCTTCATCTCATTGATTTTAAGTTTCTAGAAATTATATGTCTAGACATTGTGTCTGTTCAGAGGCATGATTTCCCTTTCCTGGCTGATGCTCTTTATGGAAGATGTTTCAGCCCTCTTGCAGAGGTGTTGCTTCTGGCACTCTGTTCGCTGCTCCACTTTCGATGGTGCTGTTGTGGCTTTCAGCAACTTCTCAACTATTTCCACTGGTTGAGTTTTTGATACAGAATTACAGCTGGCTGCCACCTTCTCTTCTTTGGGGGAGGTTCTGAAGGTGTTCTGTAGAAGTTACAAGTCTTCAACTGAGTGTAATAAGAGGCAGATGTTCATTTGTCTTAAGAGAATCTTTTGCTTCATTTATGTGTTGGTCTCTCAAGCCAGTACAAAAATTTCAAACCACTGAGTGTGTTTGGATATTCTGGCTACACCCGACAGCAGTTAGAGAGAGTTAGAGCAATATGCAGCAGTGTTTGAGGTAAATGGGAGTTCAAAGAGTGGCTCATGAAACTTTAAATACTGGTGAGGACTTGCAGCAAAACTCTATGGATCTTTTAACTGGGGAATCAGGTCTTCCGTGTTAGCTAGAGGAGCACATTAGGAAGAACATCCTAATACTGTATGGGGATTTTTCTTTCCTCTCTGACAGCTTCTGGACACACCTTGCATCAATTTCTTTGATTTATTCTGTAGTTTATGACAGGAGAATTCAAGAGTAGGAGAAGCTACCATGGTTTTGAGGGGGTCGGGTTTGTTGGTTTGTGTGTGTGTGTGTGTGTGTTTGTTTTTCTTAACAGCTCAGAATATTGTGGTGTATCCAAAAAAGCAGGGGCCAGCTCTCCCTCCTTTTTCCTGTCCAGACAAGTCCTCTGTAGAGAAAGAAATATGTCTTTGTGCCTTGGAAGCAAACCACATGAAATAGAGGATGCGATAAATAGCCCTTTCTGCTTCGTAATGCCTTTATTTCTTTTCCGTGATTCTTCATATTTTAAAAAAGCTGATTTTTAGTTGTTTTTTAAGCTGAACGTTTCCTGCTTCCTAACAGTTTCTCAGTTGAAAGCTTGAGCAGTGCTTAACAGAAGATGAAGCAGAGCTGTTTCAGTTCTCCCCTTAGTAAGACAAAAGAATGTAAATTAGACTGAAATATGTACACACACACATATATATTTATATGAAAAAAAAAATCTAAGGATTTTGTACCACATAATCTTTTCACTGCAGTGAAAAGATGCTATAAATAATTTACCTGTGACTTCATAACACTTTTGTATCTGAAAATCTTTTCTTTAGGTTTTCTTATTATTTTGGTGGGAACCTCACAAATTAATCCAGACTTTTCTGGTTATTTCAAGCCTTCTAATAATTTCCTTCTTCTTTTTACTTGGTCAGTAACCTCGGGTTATTGAGGTTGCAAGTCAGGAAATCTTCCCTGTCCAAGACAGCACTAAGAAAAAACTTACTTAAATTTCTAAATAGGTACTAAATTTTTGTGAAGTTTTGTGGTTGGTTTCTTTTTGTCCAGAAATAGCTATAATATGTTTATTAAATGATAATGTAGGTATATTAAGCTTCTATATTAAGTACTGTGAAGTATTTGGCAGTGTTAGAAATTGTAGAACAAAATAGTTGAGGCTACTGAAGAAATGTCACATTCTTGTGTTGGTTTGTCCAAGAAAAACAATCTGTTGTGCAGCAGTGAATAATCTGCATTATCAGATCTGTCCTGTTCCTGTCAGGAGCTGGGTGCCCTTCATTTCCTTTTGAAGCCAGAAGGGATTCAACATGTTGCAGCTCAGGCTGTGCTGAATACTAATGTCTTGATAGCTGGTAGATCATTAGTATTTATTTGTAAAATGGAAGCAAAATTAGTTTTGACCTTTAGAGCTAAGTCAAAAGGTTAATCCATGTCCATTTCCAATTTGGTGCATTAATTGCTCCCTGTCCTAATTGTGTGTAGGACAATATTTTCTGTTTGTTTCAGAGGTAAATCAAACTGTAGATGATGCTTTGCATTCATAATTTTGTTGTTTGTTTTACTTACAAGTGAAGTCCAAATCACTGAATGTATCTTCATGGATTCTGTTTAAATAAATAGATAAATCAGTATTTCTGATTTTTTTTTCGCAAATCAATGCATGCATTCTGCCTAAAGCTAGTGGGATGTGATGTTCTTTGTGATACACAGAGGATAAAAATAAATTTATGCATTTTTTGGTTATTCAGATATTAATATTCTTGGCAGCTCTGAATAGGGGAGAAAACACCAGCACGAAATTAATAACTGTTTTTGTTTCTGTCATAGCTACACTGTACACATCCTGCATTTTGCTGGGTATATTCCTCAACAGCAGCGTACCAATATTCTTTGAGCTCTTTGTGGAGACAGTCTACCCTGTTCCAGAAGGAATAAGTTGTGGAGTTGTCACCTTTTTGAGTAATGTGTTCATGGGAGTGCTTTTATTTTTCCTCACATTTTACCATACAGGTAAGAAATATAAGCCACTTGGAAAATTTAATTCTCCTTAAGGATGTATCTGTGTCAGTAAAAGGAAGGACTTGAACATACAATTTCTGTTAATAACCAAATGTTTGAATCCAGGCAAGGGCAGCAAGGAAGGGGAATTTTAATTGTTCTTTTCTGTATGCATGCTTATAAAAATGAAATTCCTTAGATGCAAGGTAATTCTATTTGAATTTGCTGTAGCCAGAAACACCAAGGTACACACCGTCATCATATTTTATAAAGGCATGGGTAACGTGACCATTAATAATGTTTGTATCTCTGGGGGTTCAGAACCACAGTAAAGCTCACCCAATCTCATGCTTTGAGAACTGTAGAACTGGATTGCTCAGGAGAGGCAGAGCAGAAATGCCTCGTGTAAGGCCAGCTCCATTCAGTGGGTCAGAGGTCCCCCTGCAGGGCAGAGAAATCTCCTGACCACTGCTCAAAGACAGAGCAGGCATTCCTTTGGGTAGTCCCGTGGCCTAATCCAGCACAGCAGTATTTCGCTTCATGTTTTTGTCAATTTATTCAGACTTTCTCATCTCTCAGGTATTATTTGCTTCCTCCTAACTCGTAATCATAACTTACAACTTGCTTTTTAGTAGACTGTAATAGATATTATTACTCTAAGCTGTAAAATAAGAGCCCAGCTTGTTTTCAAAGGGAAGTGGTCTTTATTAATGGTTTTCAAAGACACAGATTTTTTCTTTGTATTTTGTCATTACAGTAAACATTTGCTTCATGGTGCAATATTTGTAAAGCATTAGAAAATGTGAGCTTTTATGTATTATTACTTCTTAAGATGTGTTTTATAACTAAGAGGAGAGTGACAAATTTCATATTGAATTCAGCTAGAAATTATCAAGGTTTCAACTTGGGGCAATTTTTCAGCATGGTTTGTCTTTCTGCCAGGAAATTGCAGGCAGGATGGCAACCTTGCTCCAAATTGTGGTCTGTGAACACAAACAGAGAAAAATTATTTAATTTTTTTAATACTGATACTGAACTGTATCATTGTAAAATCTGAATGTCATCTGGGCTAGCCTTGGGTAGTGTGAGAGCTAGTCTTTATGTTTTGAAGTATGCTTTTGATATTAATTGCTGTGAACTCTGTTCGCACATACTATTGTTTCTGACATCTGTACATGAGCTGGAAAGATGACACAGAATATTCTGAGAATTTTTTCAGTGTTTGGCATTACATAATAAATGAGGATGGGGATATGGTGTCTCACTTCTGATGAAAGAATTACAATAAAGTGGACTCATTCCCCCATAAATAGGGTATTTGGGACCATTTTTTGTCTCTTTTATTTTTTTTCCTACGAGATACCAGGAAATGCAGGTTAGGATAAACTTGAAATTGGAATACCCATACACTTAAAATATTTTCCCTATTTCTTCAAAAGAAAAAAAAATAAAGTAATTTGTGCTCTAAGACAATCCATTCTTTGATAGAAAGTCCAAGAGAGCATGTGGTCACTGGGGGGGATCAGTGCCAGGGGTGCTATTGGCTCCTCTGATTAAAAAAATCCCTTAGAAGGAAGATAATGATCTTAATCATTTGCTTTCATTTGATTCAAATACATCCTCTAATGGCATTTAAGAAGCTTACAGATAAATCAGAACTCAGTCAAATTCATCCTGTTCCCTTGGTCTTTCCTTTCAGGCCAAATAATCTTTCAGTAGTTTTCACTCCAATTTTGCTTTTACTCCTTGTACTGATATTGCAAATGCTGTGAAGGACCCAAACCTTGGAAGCTTTCCAGTGCACTGAAGATTTTGGTTCAGCTAGCAGAGTGGGGATGTAAACCTTCTTAAAGCTCAGCCTTTCTGCTAGTGCTGTGCCTCAAAGCTGCAGTCTCTGGATGAGGTTTCCTTTGCCTTTTCTGCAGGGACTTGCAAGGGAAAAACAAAAGGAAACGGACCTTTGGCTTCACACGATTGATGCGTTCCCTGCATCACCAGTGCTGTCACAAATTCTGGATCAAAAAAGACATGAAGGATTCACAAGTTCAATTTTGTCGTTTAGGATATTTGAGTTAAAGTCTGTTTAATTCAATTATTTTTTGTAAGGAAAATAATAGCAAAGCATTTGCCTATTGACTTCTGGCATCACATAACAAGCTTCTCCAAGCCTAGAAAAATTTTACTATGGTTTTAATAACACTACTGCCTAAAAAAATCCATAAGGGTTTTTGGCGGATCAGAGAGGGTGTTATTGAAGGTTACTGGTTTTGGAGGGTTGATTTTTCAGGCTGACTGTTGTTTTTCACATTGTTTAAAATAAATCATGCTTTTTCCTTCAGCAGTACAAATTACAAATTTAAGAAAGTAGCAGTGATGAAGCCTTGATTTTCATTAACTCAGACCTTGAGGGAGAGTTTAGATTCTGTAAAATTAAATAAATAATAATAAGAGTAATAATAATAATAATAATAATGGGAAATATTAAAAAAATAAGTAAAACATGCAATCCAGTGAAATGAATGCTTCTTTAGTAAATTGACATGTTAAAAAAAAAAAAAAGAAAAAATTGTATTGTTTGAAGAAAACCCTGAATAAAACTGCTAATTATTAGCCAAATATCAGATGATAGGATTTCTTGAATATGGAACACAGGGTTTTAAGAGCAGTATGTTGTGTCGAACAGCTGAAAAGAGGCTTCTGAGGACCTGTTTTTGCAACGACTTATAAATTGAATTGATCGTATTATGCACGAGTTTCTTCTGAGGAATTGGTTTTCCCTCCCTATGCCATGTAGCAGGTTTGATTAAAATCAACCCCAGCTTCTTTCTATGCTTTTAATTTTAGTTCTCAATCCATAGAAATCAAGGGACTAATGAGTTGAGTCTTTGGAAGTGGTTTATTCTCCATTAGCAATGATAGATTTTATTTTTTTTCCCTGTTCTCTTCATTGGCAGGTTGAATAAGGAGAATTTACATTAGCTGGAGGCATTGGTTATAAATATATATAACATAAGGTGTCTGTGGAGACGGCTCACAGACCATGTTAACCATCGATCGATCAGGAGCTGTCAGGATTTTGTCAGAACACAGCAATTTCCTTCAAACCTGCCATCAGTCCGAGTTTTGGTTGCTTTAAACACAGAACATGTTTGCTAACTGAGGCTGGGTCTCTGTTCTGCTTTACAGAGTTTTCCTGGTTCAACTGGTGCCTGCCAGGGTCGTGTCTGCTCAGCCTGCTCCTCATCCTGTGCTTCCGCGAGTCCTACGACAGACTCTATCTCGACGTCGTCGTCTCCGTGTGATCACGCCGGACTGGTGAGGGCTTGGAAGAGACTGGAAGTCGGCTTTGCAGTCTGCACATCTGTCTGGATTTGCACAGCTGAACAGCAGAAAAACAAAGAAATTTCAAGACTTACTCATGACTTTATTTAGAGAGGGTGAGGGATGGGTTGTTCTTACATTTAAGACCATCTTGATTTGCCATAAATGTGGAACTGGAGTGGTGATGGTTACACCGAAATGCACAAAGAGAATCTCTCTGCTGTCCAGGTCCCTGTGCCAGGGCTGGGGCTCTCTATTGAAGAGGCTGTTGATGTAGAAGTGAGCTGTATGTTGTGTGTGTATGTGTGTGCCTGTGTGCTGACTCACAGTTATACACACCAGGGTACCAGTAATCTTTGGAGTCTTCTATCAGAATAAAAATAGGGAATAATCTTAACAAAAGGAAAAAAATAAGGAAAGAAAACAAAAATCTTTTCTTCAAAACTTCTTTAAAATCACTAGTCATTTATATATTGAATGTCCATTAAACGGTTAAGCTAAAATGATTTGGTGCTTGTACACTACACTTACATTCTGATAAAGTGAGTTCTGATATAAGACACTGGTACCAGGGTTTTTAGCCATACTAAATATCCCAAATAATCCTTCCAGTGTTATTAGAGGTGTTTGTTATCACCCTGGAGCACAAGTAAACAATATCTTTAGCTGCCACTGAATCCCCAGCTGCACTCACAGTCCTCTCTGAAATGCCACTGTGGTTCCGTATCTTCCGAATATGGAGCATCTGTGGTGTACTGGAGTGTCACTCTACGTAAATGTTTTTGTTCTAAAGGCCACCACTGTGTCACCTTTCCATCCTCCATCTCCAGTACTGCCTTTTTTACTGTTTGTGCCACTGAATACTGTGGGTGTGGATGTCTGAGTCCTGCTAGTTCTCTCCTGATACTCTAACGTGTGTGTGGTTTTTAGGATTAGTTTATGATTGAGGGTGCCTAAACAATATTGCTTGTAACCCAAGTCTTGAGAAATCACTGTTTCCTAAAAAAACCCTTTCTAGTTGAGGAGGTGCATTGATGGCGAAACGACAATGAGTTTGACAATGAGGAGTAACTCATGAGTTCTGGCATAATATGGGAAATTAATGCCAGCTCTTTTTATTGGTACTAATCTGTGGTCCTTCTGGCCCTTACTTGAACATAAATATTAAAGACACTTTGAATAGTTTTTTAACTCAATTTTTAAACCTGCTAATAATTTCTTAATTATATTCTTAGATTTCAGTTCAGCATAATTTAAAATATTTCTGTATGTGTGTGTTCAGTGCTTTGTGTTATGGGAGTGTGTTTGTGTGTGTGTGGGCGTGCATATTTATATCAATGTATACACAAATAAAACTTATATATATAAGAGATACATATATATATATAAGTTGTGCAAGGGTATGTATTTCCCTAGGTTTACTCCAAGTGATGCTGTCTGGGAAGGTGATGTGCCCCTGTTTGTGACCAAGCCAGTCACTGCCGTGAGCGGGAACGCGTCGTGCATTGTCTGTGACAGGGATTCTTTTCTGGGGTGAATGATCTCCTATCATGGCAGTTCTGTGGCAGGGGGTGGGTGCACGTGTTGGAGGCTGCTGTGCAGGGCTCTGCATCCCTAGAAGTTGAATCAAGCACTCTGCTCCTGTGTGGGGCTCTTCTTTGCCCCTGGGGTGACACCAACACGGTAAGCTCACTGAAATAAACCCAGAACTTCCTTTCAGACATGGATCTGTTCCTTCTGCCTGCTCTCCTTTTGCAGAGAGAATACACCTCTAAGATTTAACTCAGGAGTGTATCTGTGCAGTAAAATAAAACAAGCTGTTCCCTGCTTTTATGTTTTCAGAGGAATTGATGTACTTACTGTAGTAACTGAAAATGGATTTAGCTCATTGCCTATATCAGCTCTAAATGATCTTTTCTGTCTTGAAGCAGGCTCTTTGTGGCAGTGGAGCTAACCTGCATAGGGATAACTAAATCAGTCTAACCAGCATGTTCAGATCCACTGGCATCATCCTCTTACTTTTCAGATGAGTAGTGTTAACTGTCCAGCTTCTTTTTACTATGTTTTAGTGCCTGGAATAGTTTCAGTATCCAGTATCTGCTGCTACCTATTGTCTTCTGAAACCAAGGATCACTTGCCAAGAGTCTGATTGGAGTTGCATTGTCATGGCAGAACTGCAGGCTCGGATGGCTCTTCAGAGCTCTCTTTCTGCAATTTACTGTAGCTATATAAAGATTAAAATTGCACAGCTCAGGCACTGTCCCGAGTGACAGAGATTTCTAATCCTTTCACTTTCCTGACTATTTTAAGATGGAGAAGCATTTTACACAGTATTCAGACTATAATCTATTCTGCCTCTGTTCCAGAAGGCATCAAACAATTCAAAATATTTGTCAGTGCTTCCAGATGCAGGCTCTCCGTAGTCAGGGGAGAAGAGTGAACCTCTTGTTTTAAACCCTGTTGATTGTTTTTCTGAGTCAGTGTGAATGGCTCACTGTGACTCTGATGCTTTGGTAGCTGTTTCTCTGTGTGGTGGGTTGACCATGGGCGGACACCACGTGCCCACCAAAGTTGCTCTGTCATTGAGCTCCTCAGCTGGGCAGGGGAGAGAAAAGACAATGGAAAGCTCATGAGTTGAGATGAGAACAGGGAGAGATCACTCACCCGTTACCATCATGGGCAAAACAGACTTGACTTGGGGAAATTAATTTACTAGCAATCATATCACAGTAGGATAATGAGAAATAAAACCTAATCTTGAAAACGCCTTCCACCCCATCCCTCCCTTCTTTCTGGGCTTAACTTTATTTGTGGTTTTCTCTCCCTCCTCCCTGCAGCAGCACAGGGGGATAGGGAATGGGGCTGTGGTCAGACCATCACACATAGTCTCATCCCCTGAGAAGGACTCCTCACATTCTCACCTGCTCCAGCATGGAGTCCCCCCCAGGGGAGACAGTCCTCCACGAATTTCACCAGTGTGGGTGCAGACCGTCGGGAACAATCCTGCCAGCAAACCTGCTCCAGCCTGGGCTCCTCTCTCCATGGTGCCACAGGTCCTGCCAGGAGTCTGCTCCAGCAGGTTTCCCACAGGCCCACAGCCTCCTCTGGGCATCCAGCTGCACAGCGTGGGGTTCTCCACAGGCTGCAGGTGGATCTCTGCTCCCCGGGGGCTGCAGGGTCACAGCTGCCTCACCATGGTCTGCATCACAGGCTGCAGGGGAATCTCTGCTCCAGTGCCTGGAGCAGCTCCTGCCCCTCCTGCACTGACCTGGATCCCTGCGGAGCTACTTCTCACTCCAGCTGCAGTTGCTGCTGTGCAGTAACTTCCTTTCCCTTCTTAATCTGTTATCCCAGAGGTGTTATCACCATGTCTGATGGGTGCCTTGGCCAGTGCCAGGTCCATTTGGAGCCTGGCTGGTGTTGGCTCTGTCACTCATGGGGAAGCTTCCAGCTGCTTCTCACGGAATCACCCCTGCAGCCCCCACTGCCAAAGCCTTTCTGTGCAGAGCCCATGGCCTGTGTCTGTCTGGCACTGCAGTGTGGCCTGAATTCCAGCCATCAGTGCCCCTGCACCAAAGCAGGGACGTTCTCCAGGGCTGGGCAGCCCGGCTGGGCCCTGCTGGAAACCTGCGCTGGGTTCACTCTGCAGTCAGGGCTCAACCCGACTTCCAGCAAGGCTGATGGAAGTCTGCCCAAGTGAAAGTCAAAGGATTGCTCCCAAATAACTTGAAGTTGTGCAGGACACGGCTGCATTCCACAGACACAGTGGTTCAGGCTTTAGGATTTTATTAGATTAGCAAGTCTGGCTCAGGATGGAGGTGAGGTTTGTAAATGTGCTTGCTGAGATCTACGAAAAATGTTTTATCCCCATCTGTGCCCCACAGCAGCATCCTTCTGTGGAGGAGCAGTCCATTTCCTGTCAGTAATGCAACTCTCAACCCATAGAAATATTTTTTGGATAAGCATTATCACTGGGTCCACCCTTGTTTGGATTTAGCAAGAGTCCAAGCTGCCAGGATACCTGAACTTCATTGGAAGTTTGAGTTTGAAGCACAGGGAGAGCCCTTAGCAGTGCTGATGAAATTAGCAATAGTGCAGAATAGGCTCAAAACAGTTAAAATTTTTCTTAATAATGAGAGAAAGTTCGAAGTCTCTCTAACTTGTACCAGTCACAGTGTTGGCTGCTGCATGGCCTGTGACTTGCAAGCAGAGGAAGGTGCCCTGAGAAGCCTCGGAATTTCCTTCTCTTTGTGGCCTGTAAGGTCACAGCCCTGAAGAACATCTTCCCCAGCAGTGCTGAGCCCCTTCATACACAGGTAATTGTGCTGTGGTTTGTATTGGGAATGCTGGGAAGGATGCTCCATAGTGACCGCTCTCTCCTAATGGTTCATTTTAAACATGGGCTGCTCCTCAGGTTTCTGTTTGGCTCTGTGACACCCTCAGTCCAGCTTCCAGTGCTGCTGGCTCTCCTTCTCCTGAGCTGTGGAGCTGTGCAAGCTCCCATGCTGCTCATGGGGAGGCTCAGGATTAGAAAATGCAGGCTCCGCTTACAGCACTGGTTCCTGTCTCTGGTCACTGCTGTTACCCATTAGCTTCCCCTGGAATCCTTTGCCTTCCCTTGGGGCTGCCTGCTCCCCTGAGCTGGAGGTGTGAAGAGCTTCCTTGCTTCCAGAGCAATTTTACAGGGATGGGCTGGCTGGCCATGTACTTAATATACATAAGAACAGGGATTTTTTTAGAAAATCATGCCAGCTGGAAGAAAGTGCAGACCCAAAGGATTCTGCACATATTGTGAATAGATAATCTGTTACAAGCAGATTACAATTCAGGTAATTTACCTGAAACTTATGATTTTAGCTCCCACACCTAGAGAGGCTGAGCAGATAGGCACCATATGTGTCAGGTATTCAGGCTCACAACATCACAGTTATTCCCAACCATCTGACAGAGCTTAAAGGAGTGGGAGTGGGACAACTTTAATCTTGGTGTGGGTTGGAAAACCCCAGACTCTGTCCGTGTTTGTAGTGCTAACCTGGGGAGAGCAACAGGTTGGATTGAGTAAGGGGAAGCACCCAGTTCCAGGGGGCATTTCAGCGCCAAAATATTGCATTGGATTGATCAAATCCATATAAAATTTGAATTTTTGTGGTGATGGGGATGTTAATGTTGGGCTTGTTCTACAGTAAACTGAGCAGATGACTGTGTGGCCTTGCGCTGCAACACAAACAAGCTGCATTGATTGATGTGCATACATTGGCTGTTGCAAGAAAGGGAAATGTGATTTAATTGTCAGGAGTGACTGAAATATGAATGGGAATTACACAGTTTGCACAGTGGATAAAACTGCTCTGTAATGGTGTGACAGCAGGGCTCTAATTGATCATTTCTTCTGTTGGGTCACTTGCAAATTAGTAAGTATCTCTGACAAAATCATTTTTATGTTTCATTAGTTTTGAGGAGGTTCCTTTTATACTAAGTATGGACCATCGTAATAACTTGGTGAGGTAACTGCTACACTGGTGTGGAAACCTACGCCAGTACTGGGTATTGATTTGGTTTTTGATGTTGATGCTGCCATTCTCGGGCTTGTTAAAGCACCACATGACATGGGAAGAGCAGGGATGTGGGGTGTGCAAGGAGGTCACTGTGTGTGGGTGCACGCTTGTGTGAGGGCAGATGCCAACCCTGCCAAAACACACAAGAACTTTGTCACCTTCCATGGGTCCCAGCATTCCAGCTGTGACAGGAGAAGAGGGAAATGCTGCCTTGTGGCTGCTGCCTCCTCTCCAACAGAGAGACAGCCAGGCAGCCTCCAGGCTCGCTGCTTCACGTGAGGGGTCAGAACCATCAACACAGACTCCATTCACTTCCCTGCCGCCGTTACTGCTGCAGGGTGGGTTGTGGGTGGCACAGGAACATCTGCCTTGCTTCCAGGAGTGTCACTTCAGCTGGCAGAGAATTGCCCCAGAGCAGGCACAGCCCCAGTGAAGTCAGAAGAAGATGTCAATCTGCTTACAATTTTTGCAGTTTGTGTTTCAAGACAGATGAAACTAATAAATAGAGGAAGAAGTGTAACTCTGTCCAAAGTTTTGACAAGCAAAAGCAAATATTTGCACAGATGTGCTGGCTCCTGCCAATTACTTGGGATTGCAATGTTTTTGGATCAATTCATGCCCCCCACAGCCCCAGCACTGTTCCTTCACTGCTCAGCCCCAGCAGCACTGTGGGAAGCTTCAAGCCCAGGCAGAGGGCAGGGACTGAGGCACAGAGGGAGAAGGGAAGCGCTCAGCCAGGATGCCCAGGAGGGGGGATGTTGGGCACCTGGGTTATTTGCACTGGAGGGGTGTCTACTTCAGCCCAGTTGTCTCAGAGCCTCATTTTTTCCTTCCTCAAGGATGAGTTTCTGACCTTCATTTTCTGTTTGTGACGGGATTTGTGCCGCAGGGACAGGGACACTTCCGGTGGTGGCACAAGACGAGGAGGTGCTGGTTTTCCAAGGTGCAGCAGGGAAGGCAGGTGGGATTTGCTCTCTGCAATAACAGCTTTTCCCTGCACCATCTCTCTCCCCACTGGCTTCCTCCATGTGATTTATCCATTTGTTACATCTGGACAGACTCACTGCACTCACTTTGTATTGCTACATGAAGAAAATACCACCAGCAAAACCTTTTTTCTTTATGGGAAGCTTTTCCCTTCAGGCTGAGGCCACTTCTCCAACCTTAGTCCATGTGTTTATTAAAGCCACAACAACCCCAAGCCCATGTTTTTCTTCACAGAGGGGATGTGCAGGTTTGTGTGGGACAAGTCAGGGGCCGTGGGGTGCCTTGCTGTCCCCACCTGTGCCAGGGGAGGGGGATGCTCCATGTCCCTCTGCAGCAGGGACACCCGGAATGTGCAATATAAACCAGAGTTGGGTTCCCTGCCCCCTCCCTGCACACAGCTCTCCTGTGTGCCCTGACCTTTCTGCTGTCACCTGGGCTGAGCCAGCCCAGCAGAGCTGTAGGGTGTCCCCACAAGCAGCCTGCCATCAGCTCCTGCTCCCTGGGGACAATGATGCATTTTCCAGACGTTTCTTTTCTCTGCCTGTGATACTTCCTAGATCAAAATCTCTTTTTCCTCTACCACATTTAATGTCTTCCGCTGTGCATTTTAGAAAGAAGTACTTGATAACGTCTTAAAAAACAGCTTTTAATTATGGGACACACCTAACAGTTAGGGTTTTTTGAACTGCATGAACATATGGAGAAGGAAGAGGGTTTTACATGTTGGAGAGCATCTTTGTAAACTATCCTCGACTTGTAAGACTGTTCAGTTTTACTGGAGTTTGTATGCATTTTACTTTTGTAATTTTTTAAGTGATTTGATAGAATTTTATTTTAGGGCAAATTCTACATTTTGTATGCGATATTCTGATGTGTATTTTTATTTTTGAGAAAATAATGTTGAAACCACTACATACTTGTCAATGTAACATGTCCACTGTGTAATTTCTATTTAAAACTGGATTCTGACCATGAAGTGTGTGTTATTTTACGTACTGGTTGTTGCACATTAAAGAGGTTACTCAGTTTGCTGCCATCACTGTTCATCACTTCCAAGAAAGCACAAGGGAATAGTTTATTTCTGCCATAATGCTGCCAAAACCCACTGCAGATACTGCTACGAAATGGGGGTTGTTTAGTCTAAATGAATGTCGCCTCATCCAACCTCCCAAGCCAGCCAATGGAAAGATTTCCATGGCTCTGAGTGAGGTTCTGGGGTGGGGGTCTGGAACTGCTGGTGCGCCAAGGGGTGCTGGGCTGGGGCAGAGGGTCCCCAGCAGGGAGGGGACTGAGGGAGGGGAAGGGCCTGGCAGTGGTGGCAGCATCTGCAGCCCCATCAGAGTGTCATGACTCTGATTTCACACCCTGATTCCTCCAGGCTCAGGGCTCAGGATGCTGCAGGCCAGTTGATTTTGCTGCCTCCCACCATCACTGTCTCCACTGGGGCTTTTAGAAAGGAGACCCCTCATAACAACTTTCCTTGTGTTTATCCTGCATTTAATTGAAACGGACCCAACCCAGCATCTTTTGATCCATGTTTATTTTCTAGGACCAGCTCTTCAAGAACGCCCTGACTACTTACCAGGGCAAGTTTAAAATAGCCTCACATCCTATTAGTGCTGGGAAGAAATCTGTCAACTCTCATGTCGTGGAATATGTGGGCCCCACTATTCTTAGCAACAGTCTCTTTCCAGGCTATATATGG
This sequence comes from Corvus brachyrhynchos, assembly GCF_000691975.1. NCBI lineage: Eukaryota > Metazoa > Chordata > Aves > Passeriformes > Corvidae > Corvus > Corvus brachyrhynchos. The sequence goes on along the minus strand of NW_008239283.1, from coordinate 8,639,619 downwards.
GAGCTTAAAGCGCCTCCAAAGATACGGTTCCCAGTTGTATTTATCTTTGCAGTGTTACAGAAACCTCCATCCTTAGGGGAATACAGCTGAGGGTCTGCCTCAGAGCCCTGATGTAGTTTTGTGTGTTGGTGAAGCCCCTGTGCTCCTTCTTTCTCAGTTGTTTTCCCCAGTTTCTGTTTTATCCTTGCTGTTGTTGAAGTCTGCTGTCTCCCCAGCACTGAAATGACATTTATTCTGTCTTTCCTGAGGGAGTGCTGGGTGCTGGCATCTCCCCCTTCGACTGTGCTGCAGTTGCATATGGGGGACCAGCTGGGCTGGGGCCAGCTGGCTGAAAGCTCTTGGTGCTGTGCCCAGATGTGCCCAGATGTGGGTGAGCTCTCACAGATACCTCATGTCTAATGGCCGTGGGACCAGCAGAGGCTGGGGAAAAGGCTGGGGCCACTTGTAAGTGCTAGGTCTGTGTGCTTTGGCATCTTTGGCCTGCAGCCCAGCACCAAGGATGCTGATGCTGGGAAACATGAGCTGCAGTCCCCAAAGGCAGATGGAGCTGCCTTTACCCTCCTGCCATGGGTAATGAGAGCTGAGCAGCTGCAGGGCTTTACCTGCTCCCAGAGCATGATCTGGGCTCCCATCAGGGACTTGGGACCCAAGGCACTCACCTTCAGCTGGCACATGCCACTGATGTTACTCTGCACCCACCACCACGTGAACAAAAATTTCCAACCACAGATTTTTTTTTTTTTTTGCCACAACTTGAGCTTGAGCCGACAGAGGGGAAGGTCCAGAGTGTGCACCATGCCCGGATTCCTCATGCCAGCTGCCAGGAGCAGCACGCTCTCCTTTCCCAGTGCAGGCCAGCCACCCGCTGAAGTCATCCTTGGCTAAGGGCTGCAAGAAACACCTTAACTCTTCAGGAGCCTATTGAGCACGGGAGCAGGCCCCACAGCCCTGGGAGGCTTCGCAGGTCCCATGGCCACAGTGAGGTCTCTTTGGGAGCTTTCTTGCTTTGCTCCATTTCTTTGCTCGGTATCTGCAGGCAGGTCTCAGGGCTGGGGGAGCTCTGCCAGTGGCACCAGGACGGGCTGGACCCCTTCCATCCCTCTGTCTGTCCATCCATCTGCTTGGCCACAGACTGACTGCCACGGTAAGTCCCTGGCTCAGGCACTAGAAGGAGTGGGCAGGGGACACAAACCTCCCCACGGGCAGCACAGGGGGGTGGGGCTCAGGCAAGCACAGGCAGAGGAAATGTCCCAGCCAAGGAACTGCCCCCACCATACTCTGAACCTGAAACTCTGCCCAGGGCTCCCCTAAACCTGCCTTTGATTGCAGAGCCGAGGCTCAGGGTTGTGGATGTAGCTTTGAGGCTGAGTTTCAGTGCTGGAAGAGCAAAGGGTGATGGTGGGCAAGGAAAAGGCAGCTCTGAAGGGCTTGTGGTGAGTGGATGAGCAGCAGAAGTGTGAACTAGATCAGCACAAGCTTGTACAGAAATGCCTTCACTGCCTCTGATGTGCAGAAAAGAACATTTTGAGAGAGATTTTCAGCGTAGGTCTGAGCCTATGGCCAAGCACTGCAGCTCATCCCACCTTGTACACTCGGTGTGCTAGAGATGGTTTTATCTTAGCTGGGGTGGGCTCTGGGGCTCTGGGCTGGCATGCAGAGTGATGCTGAGAGTACAAGTTTGTACCTGTTCACTCCCAACCCTCCTTGGCTCCAGCAGCACCTGGTACAGTGGGGACTGCCAGGGACTGAGCTGCTCCCCAGAACAGGCAGCTCTGCCAGGCAGGGAGGTTCGCCTCCTCCAGTGCCACAGGAGTGATGGATCAGCAGAAGACAGCAGTAATTGCCAGGAGGCTTTCAGGCAGAAAGCAAGGCTCTCGCTCGAGGACAGGCTGATGTAAGTCAGCATGTAAATTGGGGACAACATAAAAATAATTCCAGCCGAGCTCCTAGGACAAAACCTATGAACAAAAAAATGTTGTTGCTAAGAAATGTGAAAACAGAAAACAATAATGTGGCTCCTGGCAGGGTAATAAAAGTGCATCAGTGTTGTGCCTGCTCTCTCGTACAGATCGCTTGCTCGTTACAGTAAATTAAGTACTGCCAAAATGGGTACAGTTTTCTCTGTGGCCATTGATGCTTCACATCATGGAAATATCAAATGTTTCTGATGGCTGTTCATTACCCTGCGCTTGAGAGGGGAGCAATCCTTTGCTGACTCCATTATTTCCATGACAGCAAGGAAATGACTATGGGAGGTTTAAAATGAAGGAATACAGCAAGGTTAGATGGATTGAACCTCACCAGCCTGTTGCTGTTCAGCATGGTCGATGCTAGTCCTGAGTCTGGGAGACACCTCACTGTCTCCAGAGTGATGGAAATCCAGGACTACTTTTTGCTTCCAGATAATTGCTGGTTTACAAACTGTGAAGTTTGACCTTGAAAATCTCCAGAGATGTTATTTTGAAGGGTGACAATGTTGCAGCACAGCTGCTCAGCCAGAAGACTCTTTCCACAGCTCCCCACAGACAGGAGGAGCTTTAAGTGGTTGCTGGATTCCAGATCTGCCTCAGTTGGTGAGAGGACCCAGAGTTGCACCTTCCATATTCTGTAGTGATCCACACTGTGGAGCTGACAGATGGATGTGCCTGGTGTGCAGCACAACAAAGTTTCCTTGTCATCTCAGTAGTTCTAAAATGAAAACCAGCTGACTTTACACACCTTTGAGTTGCTGTGAGGTGTCAACATAGGGCCAGTCGGAACAAAAAAAAGGTGATAAAACTCTGGGTCACAAAATAAACCCGGCCTGTGATCACACCGGGGCAAGCAGGGAAAGGTGAGAGTCTGCCCAGCTGCCAAGAGCCAGCTTTACATTTCTGTCACAATACCAAAATCACCTTTGTCTGGTTCAGTCCTTTCCCCAGAGGAGAATGGTTTGGTTTGGAGATACTGTCAGCAGATTGAAGGGTTGAAATCTCACCAAAGACACGGGGTGTGTGCATGCGGTTGGGTTTTTTCCTTTGGGCACAGCTGAACTCTGTCACCCTCTTAATTAATTTGAACCTCAGTTTTTTTAAACAGAAAGTGCAATGACAACTCTGTCAGTGGTTTTTTTACAAATGAACAAAACAATCCATGTCAAAATGCATTTCAGCTGTGAGCAAAACAGTTTGTAACCAGTCTCCAAAGCTTTTGGTAACTGAGCTGTGTGTTTGGGAGTGTGTGGTCCCTCAGCTGTACCCTCAAGGGGGAAGCACACACGAGGTACCATGGGGAGCAGAGCTTTTGCAGTTGAGGGTTGACTCTCACACACGCTGAGGAGGTGCTTTCTCTGTGCTGATCTTTGCAGGATGGCAGCAGGATATTTCTTATTTCCATGCTAAAATCAGACTGCAGGATATTTCTTATTTCCATGCTATCTGCACGATGTGGTGCCTGTTCAGAGGAGGAAATTAACTTGCTCTGACTTGCTCTGGATAATGCCCTGGTGCCTAAACACATCTGCTCAGCTGCTCTGTGGTGGTTAGAACTCATTCATCCGAGTCCCTGCTCCAGCGTTTTCACTAACACCGGTGTTACCTGGGCTGGGCTGCAGTTCCCTGCCCCTCCTCACCTCCACAGCACCGAGTGGTGGCAGTGCCCTTGCCCAGGCAAGTGCCTCACCAGCCATGGATATTTCCATCCCTTGATAGAGAAGAAAGCACCAGCAAATGGGCTTCATATGGAGGGGACGGCTGGGACGGGTTTGTCACTGCACCCTCTGGCTCAGCACGTCCCCAAGGGCCCGACTGCAGGGGGCTGGGAGGAAACACAGAGACCAGACACGAGTCATGGAAGAAACTTCTGCTTTTTCCTTTTCCTGCATTTTTTATACTGAACCTCTGAGCACTACCAAAGGCAGGTTGGAGGGGGCTGTGCGGCCACAGCTGTATCTGTGGTCCCCCCAGACAGCTCCACAGCCTGGCCTGGGTCCCTGCTTTGCCCACGCTGCTGGGGGTGCTCCCACACCTCATGGGGAACCCACAAGATAACGAAACTTTCTCTGTTTTCCACACAGTTAAGAATTACAGAAGGAAAAGGGTACAGTTGGGATGCACAGTGAAGGTGAGACAACAAAATTTACTGAGGATACAAGTGAAACTGTTATGTTAATGAATCAAATTAGCAACTAAAAAAAATGTGGTGGTAGACAGATTTAAGGGAAATTGGAAGTTGGTTCCAACGTGATACTTTGCTCTAATAGTATGCAGAGGTGTCTTGATGCAAAACAAAAGTGTTCAGAAATGACCTCTCTGTGTTATCATGCAAACTGGGAAAAAAAAAATCCATCTTATTCACAGCAAGTTTGTTTTTACTGATCTTGTGCCTCTCAATTACTTTTTAATGGTCTGCATTGAAAAGAAATTCCTGTATGCGCACTTAAGAATACGAAAACACCCAAATGATAGGTTATGATTTAGTAGGATTAAAGTATTATGCATGCAGGTGTAGCACGTTTCAGGTTATTAGCAATCCAATCTATTTTTTACGACATTATGGTGTAATTTTCTGTATGGAACTTCAATATAAGTCTTGAGCTGCATTGGAACATAAACTAAAATGTTCCTGACTGTCACTTTTCATGGTCTTTACTTTGATTAATAAACGCAACAAGAGCTATAACGTTCTTCAATACGAGGCTACGATCATCCTTCAATCAAAACGTGTCCCTCAGCTTTTTACAACTTTTTGCATCAATATGTAGGGCTTGAGCAGCAGCAGTGACAGGATTCCACTGCAGCTGAGCATGTACAGCTGAAAGGCTCTGCAGAGGATGAATGTCTTTTTGCTGGCTTGGCATGGAGAGCAGTTGTGCCCTTGGGGGCTTGGTGTCAACTGCGGAGAGCTGAGGAGCAGAGGGGAGTCATGTACTGCAGATCTGGACAAGGATTTGGTACCCCAGATTTCATATGTCATCTTACCTCAGTGGGCACCTCACTCAGAAATACCATTTTTGAAAGGCACCCCAGGTTTGGTGCCGAGCTTGTGATGGGGGGAAGGGAGCCTTTGGTGTAACATTCAGTAACACAATTCGGTGATGGGGGGAAGGGAGCCTTTGGTGTAACATTAACACAATTCAGTGTCCACAGAAACTACAACTCCTGACAAATATAATCCAAACCTGAGCCTCAGGATGCAGCCAAAGTGCAGACAGGGAGGAAGGATGGATGCTGCAATTCCCCAATCCCACTCAAGCAGCTGAGTGGATTTTGCATTGCATTGGCCACCAAGGTGAGGAGGAAGCTCCTCCTCATTCCCGCTGGCCCGTCCAGCCAGCGCTGTCAGGAGCCCCAGCCCCGCCGCGCATTGGCCACGCAGGGGAAATAACTCACAGGCTTGTCAGGTTGGTCTGTTTTATTTCTGAATTATTCTTTACATTGTACAATATATAAAAATACAGAGTACCCAAAAAAAATTCACAGTGTCTAAAGGCAGTGATTACAGTCTAGGTCACCTTTATGCTAAAGTACCATCAAGTTCGATTGCATAGGAAAGGTGATGTGCCTTCACAACAGAGTCCAATAATACTCTCCAGGTTTTGTTGTTTTGGGGCAAGCATTCTGTGTTCACATAATCGTTTCCCATGGATCCAAGATCCAGTATTGCATCTGTCACTCTCCCACCTCACCTACAAGTTAATCCTATCATTTCCATCTCACATACCATGCATCCTCCCTAAAGCTTCCTCTGTGGGAATGCTCCTAATTAAGCACATGGCTTTTAGGTATGGACAGGTCTGGATGCTGTCTAAGGAGGGGTGTGGAAAGAAAGCACACTGCTGTGCAGCTGGCTGGCTTTTACATTGTTTGACATTTTGGTACTAATAACATTTTTGCTCCAGTTATTAATGGCCCGTCCATGCCGACCTCTGCTTGACTCTGTGGCCTGAGAATCAGCAGCATCCCGCTGACAGAGGCATCAGAACCAGAGGGCAGTGTTAATACTTTTCATGACCAGATTTGTTTAAAACCAAATCGTGGCTGGGGCCTGCAGAAAGCCAAATGCTGCTCTTGTAGCACTGAACCTTCTTGAATAGCAGGGGTGAGTTTGCAGCTGAGGCTGGAGGCAGAATGGAAAAAGTAACAGGTTCAAGACCCAAACTTACATTGAGTGGTATTGAGCACTTACGTTTGTGGCTATGTAAATAGTGGGTTGCTGGTTTTGCTCCTCCAGCCAGGATTAATGCAAACATTAATTTTTCCCAAAGGGTCCAAAGAAGGAATTTCCAGGCAGAACAGCTGAGACTGGGTAAGTCCAACAAGGACCCAGTTCCAGAGGGATTTCTGCCCAGCTTTGAAGGCTCTGACAACCAGGTAAAACAAAGTTGGACAGAAAGCTCTCTCACCTACCCCCAAACTGCTCTTGAAGCCACCTGAAGCTTCCTTCTAAAAAGCTTAAGGGAAAGATTTACCTGTTGGGAGTTTAGGCCTTGGTCATGAGGACATTTAAGTGATTTGTTGGAGAAGAATGAATCCCTCAAACCTGATTACTGGGTATTTCTCTGCCATGCCAGACAGCTCAGAGGGTGCTGTGCCCTGCCGTGCGTAAGGGCTGGCCCGTGGGGCTGGTGGGGTGAGAAGTGGGCACAGAGCCTTGGCCACCGACACAGAAAGCTCCAGAGACACCCATGGCACCAGGTGCCTCCATGGCCTGGTGGGGTTTTTTGGACCCTTCTGAAAACCAAAAGCCATGGGTTCGCAGGGCTTCTTTTCCTAAATTTCAGATAAAACCTCCTGGTGTGACTGTAAGGCAAGGCTTGTAATGCTGATCAATAACTCAGCAGGCAGTTACTGACTTCTTTAACATGGGAGATGACATTTTCCCCATTCTAACAGAGCATGTCTTTTGCTCTAATGGTACAAGACTTGTTACTCCTACTTGCTATTTTAATTTTCTTTGCACAATTACTCCCTACTTATAATTACAAAAACAATAGAGTGATACACATGAGAAATTTAGGAGGCTTATTATGAAAATATAAACAGTATCAAGTATCTCTTTCTTTATAACTCTTAACCAGAATGATTTAGGGGATAATCAGCATTTCTAACTAGAAAAATCAATTTACTTTTCAATTAAAAAATTATATTTCATTTACCTCAAAAGTGGGTTTTTAAACCTAATGGAAAGGGCATTAGATTTTTATAGGGTTTTTTCTTCAGTTTGTTCTTGTGGAATTTGAATACCAGCACTGCCTTTCTTATTCTAAGTTTCCTCTGCAGGCATTTTGCTAAATATATATATTGCGTGTGTATATATTATAAATATATACTGTATCTATCCACTGATAGATGTATACACTGTTACAAAAAGAAGAGTAAGTTGTTACAGAAACTTTACATTTACATTTTTATATATATATTTATATATATATATATATATAA
>NW_008239283.1:8630379-8632137 GCF_000691975.1 Corvus brachyrhynchos | reverse complement strand
AAACCAAACACGTCATTTTCTGAACATAAGGCAGTAGGAACAGTGGTGGTTAGACAATAAATGTTATTCTCCTATAGTATCTGTACAGGTCATACATTTAAGAGCAGCCCTGGCTCATATGCTGAACATTCAAGTGCACCTTTAAAGCAACAGCACCTCTTATGTGATGGTTTGATCCTCAAGTGGTTTGTCTGTCAGTGAGCTGTGAGTTACTGGCAACTGCTCAAGGAAAGCCCGACAGCCAGAGCACAACATCCCTGGATAACAGCACTGTGCACACCCCCTCAGCTGGGAGGAAGGCAGCCACTTCCAAGGAAAAAGAGAGAATGGCCTAATTACAGATGTTTCTACTACATACTTGGCTGTAAGATTTCCATCATATTTCATGTACTGTACACCTGAATCCTGTCCAAAGGGTTTGCAGAGACACAGTGTCTCCAGACCTACACAGGAACCACCCAGGGTTCCCTGTCTCAGAAGTAAAAGAAAAAAACATTTATATATATATATATATAAATATATATATAAATAAAAAAAAATATATATATTTATATATATATTTATATATACATATAGTATAATGAACTTTCTGGAAGGGAATGCTCCCAGAGGAAACACATATCCACTCTAGTTTAAGATGGTGTTAGGAATAGGAAATCTTAGCAAGGGTAACATCCAGCTGCAGGAGCAACTCAAACTTCTTCAGATATTACAGACCTCATGCTCAAGGTGCCAAATTACCTGGATTGCAAGAATATCCCTGCACATGGTGTCATTAACCTGCCACGCATTAGAGAGCTCATAAAAAATGCAACTCTCACACCACGTTAACATCGTCCTTAAAGAACTGCACTCTCCTGCAAACATTAATTGAGTAATACAGTGTTCTGATTTCTTTTTTTCACTCTCTCCTGGATTCTGCTTTCTGCTTGAATGGAGACTACAGCCCCTTGCTGTGATTGCCAATTATATGAAAAAGGGCTGAATCCATTTGGATGGCTGATAAGAAGGAATGTCTTGATGAAACGATAACCACATGCACCACCCTCACAGCACCTGCTCTCCAATAGCCTACAAAATAGCCACCTCTTGAGCACAATGGCAGTAATCACCCATCTTGGTCACTTGAACATTTAAATAATTTTATCTGCTATATGGTACTCTGGGAAAAAGAAATCAGTTTACATCATATTATTCTGTGAAGCCAAAAATGGAAAAAAAATTTAAAGGGGGAGAGGGGAAAAGAGAAAGGAAAAATAGAAAACTGAGATAATTGCAAGGTTTGACTGACTTGCATCCCCTCAAACTCCAGCTGCAATCTTGCCATGTGCATGGTAATTGCAGAGTGTGTTAATACAGGGAATCTTCTGACAGGGAACCTCAGAGATGGCTTTGATTTTACAATGGCTGGAATGATCTTGGGAGCCAGTATTTTCTCCTGAATCACATAAATTAAAGCTGGGAAATCCCATCCTGATAGTCTGATGTAATAATTTCCAACCCCTGGGCTACATACTTGTTAGAACTACTTTAACTCAGGATTTTGTGTTGCTGAGGGGGATATGGAAATTCAGTGAGACAGGGTGAACTCCTTATGGCATGAGGCATGAAGTCATCACTCCTCAAATGGGATTTAGGGGCCTGGGAAGAGCCTCCCTGCAGGCTACCTGCTACCAGTGTGCTATCCTGCTTCCCTGGTGATCCTGCTCCACTCCTGCTGCTCTTGCCCGGCTGTGCTGCTGGGGGTTCAGGGCTGCT